>NC_084590.1:50509548-50614548 GCF_033807715.1 Cololabis saira
TCATCAATTTCATCCATCCATCATCCATCATCCATCATCCATCCATCCATCATCCATCCATCCATCCATCATCCATCATCCATCATCATCATCCATCCATCCATCATCCATCCATCCATCATCCATCCATCATCCATTCATCCATCCATCATCCATCATCCATCATCCTCCATCCATCCATCATCCATCCATCCATCCATCATCCATCATCCATTCCATTCCATCCATCATCCATCCATCCATCCATCCATCCATCCATCATCATCATCCATCCATCCATCCCATCCATCATCCATCCATTCATCCATCCATCCATCCATCCATCATCCATTCATCCATCCATTCATCCATCCATCTCATCCATCCATCATCCATCCATCCATCCATCCATCCATCCATCCATCATCCATCCATCATCCATCATCCATCCATTCATCCATCATCCATCCATCCATCCATCCATCCATCATCCATCCATTCATCCATCACCATCCATCCATCCATCCATCATCCATCCATCCATCCATCATCCATCCATCTCATCATCCATCCATCATCCATCCATCCATCCATCCATCCATCCATCCATCCATCATCATCATCCATCCATCCATCCATCATCCATCCATCATCCATCCATCCATCCATCATCCATCCATCCATCCATCATCCATCCATCCATCCATCATCCATCCATCATCCATCCATCCATCCATCCATCCATCATCCATCATCCATCATCCATCCATCCATCATCCATCCATTCCATCCATCATCATCCATCCATCACATCCATCCATCCATCCATCCATCCATCCATCCATCCATCCATCATCATCCATCCATCCATCCCATCCATCCATCATCCATCCATCCATCCATCCATCTCATCCATCCATCCATCCATCCATCCATCCATCATCCATCATCCATCCATCCATCATCCATCCATCATCCATCATCCATCCATCCATCCATCCATCCATCCATCCATCATCCATCCATCCATCCACCATCCATCCATCCATCATCCATCATCCATCATCCATCCATCCATCCATCATCCATCCATCCATCACCATCATCCATCCATCCATCATCCATCCATCATCCATCACATCCATCCATCATCCATCCATCCACCCATCCATCCATCCAACCATCCATCCATCATCCATCACCATTCATCCATCCATCATCCATCCATCATCCATCCACCCATCATCACATCCATCCCACATCCATCATCCATCCAACCATCCAACCACCCAACATCACATCATCCATCACATCATCACCATAACCATCCATCATCATCCATCCATCCATCCATCCATCCATCCATCAACATCCATCATCCATCAATCCATCCAACCATTCACCATTTCCATCCAACCATCCACCCATCATCATCCATCATCATCCATCCATCCAACCATCATCCAAACATCCATCCATCCATCCCACCCATCCCATCACCATCCATCCAACCACCAACCCAACCACCACCATCATCCATTCCATCCATCCATCATCCACAACCAACCATCCATCCAATCATCCAATCCCATCCATCCCAACCATCCATCATCCACATTCATCCATCATCCAACAACCATCATCCAACCATCCACCCAATATCCATCCATCCACCATCCACCCATCAAACTCAATCACATTCATCCATCCAATCCATCATCCATCCAACAATCCAACCCATCCACCCCCAACATCCATCCATCCATCCACCAACCATCCATCCATCCCATCCATCATCCCCAACCCATCATCCATTCAACTCATCCATTCATCCATCCATCCTTCATCCATCCATCAACCATCCATCACCATCCATCATCCATTCATCCATCCATCATCCATCCCATCCATCAACCATCATCCATCCATAACCACCATCCATCCATCCACTTCCATCCATCCATCCACATCCATCATCCAACCATTCAACCAACCATCAACCATCCATCATCCATCATCCATCCATCCATCACCATTCATCCACATCCATCCCAACATCCCACCACAACATCCATCCATCATCCATCCCATCCATCCATCATCCATCCATCCATTATCATCATCACCATCATCATCCAACACCATCCAACATCCATCCTCATCCATCCATTCATCCAACATCATCCATCATCCATCCATCCATCAATCCCATCCATCATCCATCAACATCCATCCATCCACATCCATCATCCAATCCATCCATCCATCATCATCACCATCATCAACCATCCATCATCATCATCATCCATCCAATCATCCATCCATCCATCCATCATCCTCATCCATCATCCAATCATCCATCCATCACCACAATCCAACCATCATCCATCATCCCATCATCCATCCATCCATCCAACAATCCATCATCACATCCATCCAACATCAACCATCATCATCCATCCAATCCATCCATATCCAACATCCATCCATCAATCCATCATCCATCCATCCATCCAATCCATCCATCCATCCTATCACCACCATCCATCATCCACATCCATCATCCATTCATCCACCCATTCATCCATCCATCCATCCATTCATCCCATCATCCATCATACCATCACATCCATCCACTACATCAATCATCCATCCATCCATCCATCACCCATCCATCCAACCATCATCCATCCACCATCATCCATTCATCCATCCCATCATCCATCCATCATCCATCTCCATCATCACCATCAATCATCCATCCATCCATCATCCATCCATCCACCATCATCCAACACCAACATCCATCCATCACTCATCCATCCATCATCCATCCATCAACATCCATCAACCACCATCCATCCATCCATCAACCATCATCCATCCATCCACCATCCACATCCATCACCATCCATCATCCATCCAACACCATCATCCATCAACCATCATCCATCCATCCATCACCATCCAACCAACCATCCACCATCCAACATCCATCCCATCATCCATCCATCCACATCATCCATCCATCCATCCATCATCATCCAACACATCATCCACCATCATCATCCATCATCCATCCATCCACCCACCACATCCATCATCCATCATCATCCATCCACATCCATCCATCCATCCATCCATCATCCATCATCCATCCATCCATCCATCCATCCATCATCCATCATCCATCATCCATCCATCCATCCATCCATCCATCCATCCATCCATCCATCACCATCATCCATCATCCATCCATCATCCATCCATCATCCATCCATCCATCCATCCATCCATTCCATCCTCATCCATCCATCCATCATCTATCCATCCATCCATCATCCATTCATCCATCCAACCATCCATCATCCATCCATCCACCCATTCATCCATCCATCCAACCATCCCATCATCATCCCCTCCAATCATCCATCCATCATCCATCCATCCATCCATCCATCCATCATCCATCCATCCATCCATCCATCAACCAACACCATCCATCCATCCATCCATCCACCATCCATCATCCATCACATTCCATCCCAATCATCCATCCATCCATCCAATCATCCATCCATCCATCCATTCATCCATCCATCAACCATCCAACCCATCCATCATCCATCCATCCATCATCCATCCATCCATCCATCCATCATCCATCATCCATTCATCATCATCATCCATCATCCATTCATCCATCCATCCATCCATCATCCATTCATCCATCCATTATCCATCTATTCATCCATTCATCCATCCATCATCCATCCATCCATCCAATATCCATTCATCCATCCATCCATCCATCATCCATTCATCCATCCATCCATCCATCCATCATCCATTCATCAATTTATCCATCCATCATCCATCCCATCCATCCATCATCCATCCATCCATCCATCATCCATTCATCCATCCATCATCCATCCATCATCCATCCATCATCCATTCATCAATTCATCCATCATCCATCCATCATCCATTCATCCATCCATCCTTCATCCATCCATCCATCATCCATACATCCATCCATCATCCATCCATAATCCATCCAACCATCCATCCATTATCCATTCATCCATCCATCATCCATCCATCCATCATCCATCCATCATCAATCCATCCATCCATCATCCATTCATCCATCCATCATCCATCCATCCATCATCCATCATCCATCCATCCATCCATCCATCCATCCATCCATCCATCCATCCATTTATCCAACCATCATCGATTCATCCATTCATCCATCCATTATCCATCATCCATCATCCATCCATCCATCATCCATCCATCATTCATCCATCCATCATCCATCCATCATTCATCCATCCATCATCCATTCATCAATTCATCCATTTATCCATCCATCCATCATCCATCCATCGTCCATCCATCCATCATCCATCCATCATCCATTCATCCACCCATCATCCATTCATCATTCACCCATTCATCCATCCATCCACCCATTTATCCATCCATTATCCATCATCCATTCATCCATTTATCCACCCATCATCCATTCATCCATCATCGATTCATCCATCCATCCATTATGCATCCATCATCCATTCATCCATCCATCATCCATCATTCATCCATCCATCCATCCACCCACCCACTTATCCATCCATCATCCATTCACCCATTCATTCATCCATCATCCATTCATCAATTCATCATTTATCCATCCATCATCCATCCATCCATTATCCATCCATCATCCATTCATCCATTAATCCATCCATCCATCCATCCATCCATCCATCCATTATCCATCCATCATCCATTCATCCATTTATCCATCCATTCATCCATTTATCCACCCATCATCCATCATCCATTCATCCATCCATCATCCATCATTCATCCATCCATCCATCCACCCACCCATTTATCCATCCATCATCCATTCACCCATTCATTCATCCATACATCATCCATCATTCATCCATCCATCCATCCATCCATCCATCCACCCATTATCCATCCATCATCCATTCATCAATTCATCCATTAATCCATCCATCCATTCATCCATCCATCCATTATCAATCCATCATCCATTCATCCATTTATCCATCCATTCATCATCCATCCATCCATCATCCATTCATCCACCCATTATCCATCCATCATCCATTCATCCATTCATCCATCCATTCATCCATCCATCCATCCATCATCCATTCATCCACCCATCATCCATCCATCATCCATTCATCAATTCATCCATTTATCCATCCATCCATCATCCATCCATCGTCCATCCATCCATCATCCATCCATCATCCATTCATCCACCCATCATCCATTCATCATTCACCCATTCATCCATCCATCCACCCATTTATCCATCCATTATCCATCATCCATTCATACATTTATCCATCCATTATCCATCATCCATTCATCCATTTATCGATTCATCCATCCATCCATTATGCATCCATCATCCATTCACCCATTCATTCATCCATCCATCCATCCATTATCCATCCATCATCCATTCATCAATTCATCCATTTATCCATCCATCATCCATCCATCCATTATCCATCCATCATCCATTCATCCATTTATCCACCCATCATCCATTCATCATTCACCCATCCATCCATCCATCCATTATCCATTCATCCATCCATCCATTATCCATCCATCATCCATTCATCATTTATCCATCCATTCATCCATTCATCCATCCATCCATCATCATCCATCATCCATGCATCCATCCATCATCCATTCATCCATTCATCCACCCATCATCCATTCATCATTCACCCATTCATCCATCCATCCATCATCCATCCATCATCCATCCATCATTCATCCATCCATCATCCATCCATCCATCATCCATCCATCCATCCATCCATCCATCCATCATCCATCCACCCATTTATCCATCCATCATCCATTCACCCATTCATCCATCCATCCATCCATTCATCATTCATCCATCCATCATCCATTCATCCATCCATCATCCATCATTCATCCATCATCCATTCATCCATCATCCATCCATTCATCCATTATCCATCCATCATCCATCCATCCATCCATCATCCATCCATCCATCCATCATCCATCCATCATCCATCCATCCATCCATCCATCATCCATCCATCCATCCATCCATCCATCCATCCATCCATCCATCCATCCATCATCCATCCATTCATCCATCATCCATCCATCCATCCATCCATCCATCCATCCATCCATCCATCATCCATCCATTCATCCATCATCCATCCATCCATCCATCCATCATCCATCCATCCATCATCCATCCATCCATCCATCCATCCATCATCCATCCATCCATCATCCATCCATCATCCATCCATCCATCCATCATCCATCCATCATCCATCCATCATCCATCCATCCATCATCCATCCATCATCCATCCATCCATCATCCATCATCCATCATCCATCCATCATCCATCATCCATCCATCATCCATCCATCCATCCATCCATCCATCATCCATCCATCCATCCATCATCCATCCATCCATCCATCCATCATCCATCCATCCATCCATCCATCCATCCATCCATCCATCCATCCATCCATCCATCCATCATCCATCCATCCATCCATCCATCATCCATCCATCCTCCCTCACATTTTGTCACATTTTCGGTGTAATTTGAGATCCTTGAATTTCTGCCTTCCTCGGGCTCTTATTGTGAAGAGCGTCACCGAAGCTGCTGCTGTGGATGCTGCGGGTTTGATTCCTCCACTCTCCATCCCGCACGGCGCGTCCAGCGGACCGGGTCAGGATAATAATCACCTCCCGCGGAGCCTGAGGACCGAACCGAGCCCAGTCTGATCAGAGTCCAGGTCCAGGTCCAGGTCCAGGTCCAGGTCCAGGTCCTGACCCCGCAGCATGGAGCCCCGCCGGGTCCCAGCGGGGATTCTAATGTTACTTATCTGTCTGGGAGTCCCGGGACACGCCGAGAGGGTGAGTTAGTTAACAGACTCACTAATACTTTTTTTTTAGCTTAATTTAAATTTATTTTTTTTACTTTCTAACTTTTTTTTTTTTTTTTTTTTCGTATGTATTTTGTTCTATGTAATTGCATGTATGTAAAGTTTGTCTTTGTATGGACCACGAGTCTGCAATAACTTGTCATGTTGGTAAAAACCTATGGCATATATATATATATATATATATATATATATATATATATATATATATATATATATATATATATATATATATATATATATATATATATATATATTTTATTTTTTTTAAATATATTTATATATTTATATATTTTAATTTTTTATGAATAGGCTCAGAAATACTTAAAGGAACGCCTACTGATATGCATTTGGCCCAAATGATTTGGGATGAAACGCATAACTGACGATAGAATCTACGTGTTCTTTTGTTTTGTTTTTTTATGGAGGCCAGTGGGGGGGCCAGTAAATTAGTAGGGGGCTCCTTGGCCACCCCAACCCCCCCCCCCCCCTGGTGGCGCCCCTGCCTGGGGGGCCGTGGCCACCCCTGCCCCCCCCCCTGGTGGCGCCCCTGAGAGAAACCAGTCCAGAACTTCCACTCAGAGTTCTAGTGATTGTACGATAAAGGTGTGTGTATTTGTGTCTGTGCGCGCAGACATAAGTGTTTCATTAGTGTTACCATGGAAACAGATGGACAGACGTATGTGACATCATTATTTAAATATTTAACTTCAAAAATACAGGAAAAGTGTAAGAAAAACCCACTAAGACTTTATTATCATAGTTATTGGAGGCAGTTAGGGGGCGGAGTTAACTTGTGACTGGGCGGAGCCGCATGAGACGCGTCATCCGGAAATATTATTCCCTCAAATTTAATTTAACTCGTAACGTAAAAAAAAAACGCAACTTTGTTCTCTGTAAGAGGAAAATACACATTTGCGAGCGAGCTAAATAAACCCCGCTAATCGACAAGTTTTACTGAGGCTAGTTGAGCTAGCACTAGCATAGCAATGTGTTTGCGAGACGTAGTGGCCGTGTGGCATGATGGGAGTTCTTATTTTATTTGAAGAAGTAAACAGTTGATTTGTAAAAATAACTTAATTCAAGTTGCGTTAGCAAAAGAAACGTCGCTAATTGCAAAGTTGAGGCTAGGTGAGCTAGCACTAGCATAGCAATATGGTCACGAGACGTTGAGCCGCGAAGCGACGAGCAGTCGCCGTGTGGCATGATGGGAGTTCAAGGTTACAGCAGGTCGTTTTCTCCGATGGCACAAAATAAAATATTACTTCAAATTAAACGTAAACTGATTTAATTGATGAAGTAAACATCAGATTTGTAAAAATAACTTAATTCAATAAACCTCGCTAATCGAAAAGTTTTACTGAGGCTAGTTGAGCTAGCACTAGCATAGCAATATGGTTCGCGGTTCGGTAAAAATGTTATTACAATATCAGTCAGGATATTTTATTACATTATTGGTGAAGTTATTACATCTTTGGATTTTATTACATTTTTGATTGATTTAAGTGCAAATTTTATTACATTTTCAGGCGTTATTACATTATCAGGAAATTATTACATTATAGGAATTTATTACATTATAGGATGAAATTATTACATTATAGGGTGAAATTATTACATTATATGAATTTATTACAGTATAGGGTGAAATTATTACATTATAGTAATTTATTACATTATAGGGTGAAATTATTACATTAAAGGGTGAAGTTATTACATTATAGGGGGAAATTATTACGTTATAGGGTGAAATTAGCACATTATAGGGTGAAATTATTACATTATAGGAAATTATTACATTATAGGGTGAAATTATTACTTTATAGGGTGAAATGATTACATTATAGGAAATTATTACACTATAGGTTGAAATTATCACATTATAAGGTGAAATTATTACATTATAGGAAATATTTACATTATAGGGTGAAAAAGTTACATTATAGGGTGAGATTATTACATTATAGGAAATTATTACATTATAGGGTGAAATTATTACATTATAGGGTGAAATTATTACATTATAGGAATTTATTACAGTATAGGGTGAAATTATTACATTATAGGGTGAAATAATTACATTATAGGAATTTATTACATTATTGGGTGAAAATATTACATTAAAGGGTGAAATTATTACATGATAGGGTGAAATTATTACTTTATAGGATGACATTTTTAAATAGAGGAAATTATTACATTATAGGGTGAAATTATCACATTATAGGGTGAAATTATTACATTATAGGAAATTATTACATTATAGGGTGAAATTATCACATTATAGGGTGAAATTATTACATTATAGAATGAAATTATTACATTATAGGAAAGTATTACATTATAGGGTGAAATTATTATAGGAAATGATTACATTATAGGGTGGAGTTATTACTTTTTAGGGTGAAATGATTACATTATAGGAAATTATTACATTATAGGGTGAAATTATTACATTATAGAAAGTTATTACATTATAGGGTGAAATTATTACATTATAGGAAATTATAACATTATAGGGTGAAATTATTACATTATAGGGTGAAATCATTACATTACAGGGTGAAATTAATACTTTATAGGGTAAAGTTATTACTTTATAGGGTGAAATTATTACATTATAGGAAATTATTACAGTATAGGGTGAAAATATTACATTATATGAATTTATTACATTATAGGAAATTATTACATTATAGGGTGAAATTATTACATTATAGGAATTTATTACAGTATAGGGTGAAATTATTACATTATAGGGTGAAATTATTACATTATAGGAATTTATTACAGTATAGGGGTAAATTATTACATTATTGGGTGAAACTATTACATTATAGGGGTAAATTATTACATTATAGGGGTAAATTATTACATTATAGGAGCTACACGGAGGTGGGAGATTCTGCCGGTACTTCCTGTCACCAGCAGGTTCTGGTTAAACCAGGAAAACTGAGTCCAACCTTTAATCTGAGAGGGTTTTTGAGGTGCAGGTGCCAGAAAAACAACGCCCCCCCGTCTCCAGCAGATCCACCTGAACTACGGAAATAAAAGAATCCAGAGAAGAATGTTGGACAGGAAATAAAACCTGGTCTGTCTGAAAGTTGGAACTCTGACGGACGGACGGACGGACGCGGTTCTGTTGTTTTAGCTCGTCTGCTTTCTGTTGTTATTACTGATCCTCCTACACACACACACACACACACACACACACACACACACACACACACACACACACACACACACACACACACACACACACACACACACACACACACACACACACACACACACACACACACACACACACTCTCACTTTCATCCCTTATGGGGACTTGACTTTGACCTGCATTTTAAACATGTTGGATTTTTTCCTCACAACTTTCTGATTGAAGTCAAACCTGCAGGTCCAGATCCAGATCCAGACCTGCAGGTCCTCTACAGACCACTAGGGTCCAGATCCAGACCTGCAGGTCCTCTACAGACCACTAGGGTCCAGATCCAGACCTGCAGGTCCTCTACAGACCACTAGGGTCCAGATCCAGACCTGCAGGTCCTCTACAGACCACTAGGGTCCAGATCCAGACCTGCAGGTCCTCTACAGACTACTAGGGTCCAGATCCAGACCTGCAGGTCCTCTACAGACCACTAGGGTCCAGATCCAGACCTGCAGGTCCTCTACAGACCACTAGGGTCCAGATCCAGACCTGCAGGTCCTCTACAGACCACTAGGGTCCAGATCCAGACCTGCAGGTCCTCTACAGACCACTAGGGTCCAGATCCAGACCTGCAGGTCCTCTACAGACCACTAGAGTCTCATCAGGGGAAATTGTGTAAAACTACAAAATTATTCATAATTATATAATAATAAAATTGATCAAATATGTAATGATAATTTTATTGGCGCCAGCCACAGCTAGCTGTCACTGCTTTAGCTACGTAGCGCTTGGCGCGGTAGCGACCGCAGAACTAAGACAGATTTAATAACAAAGAATATAAAAGTTATATTAATTATAGTGGTGGGAGTCGATTAAAAAATTCATCTAATTAATTAGAGGCTTTGTAAAGAATTAATCGCAATTGATTCGCATATCAATATTTGACACGAGAAGCAACATTTTTCTATTTAAATGGATTTTGGTATATGAATCGACATTGAATTGACACAAGCTGATTAATGTGGTTTGAAGTTTTTTTTCTGCATGGCAGTTCATACGTTGGATCAGCCGACGCTATCTGTAGCGACGCTTCTCGCCCCTGATCTTCTACCAACGAGAGCGGCCGACACTCACACTGCAATCCATTTCTCCAGTTAGATTGTTAATTTGTCAGTCGTGGACTTACTCATTTTGGCTCCGAACCCTGGCATCTTGTCGAGCCGCCTGCTCCAACTAGGAGCGTCGTCTGTGCTAGCTGCAACATGCTAGCTACAACATGTTTGGTATTCAATTCAATTCAATTCAATTCAATTCAATTCAATTCAATTCAATTCAATTCAATTTTATTCGTATAGCGTGTAATACAACAGATGTTGTCTCTAGACGCTTTCCACAGACCAAAACATAAGGGGGGGGGGGGTGGCACCACAGGCAGGTGGAAGCAGCAGCAGGATGACCGGGGATGGGGGGGGGGGGACCGGGACCGCAGGCCAGAACGCAGCTCCTGAGGCTCCGGCCTGCAAACATGCACAAAAGAGAAAAAAGGGGGCCGGCACAAGAAACTACAGGAACGATGGACAAAAACGATATCTATGAGATATTTATAATAAATAAAAATGGAAATGGAGAAGAGAGGAAGGGAAGAGGAGAGGAGAAGAAGGGTGAGAGGCACCGCCCAGTGGATCATGTCGGTGCCCCCCTGCAGCATAAGCCTATAGCAGCATATCTACCGCGAAGCTATATTTGAGACTAACTATTATAGTCTTGTTCTATAGCTGCAACTATGACTACTGACTCTAACACACTAGAGTTTACACTACCTAGAGATTTACCAACACCAGCTAGAGGTTTACTAAACACTAACTATAGGCTTTACTAAACAGAAATGTTTTAAGTTTAGTTTTAAAGGTGGAGGTGGTGTCAGCCTCCTTAACCCAGTTTGGAAGTTGGTTCCATAGTAATGGTGCCTGATAGCAGAACGCCCGCCCTCCAAATCTACATTTAGATACTCTAGGAACTACAAGTAAACCTGCACTCTGAGAACAGAGAGCTCTGCCAGGAACATAAGGCACTATCAGGTCTTGTAAATAATGCAGAGCTAAGCCGTTTTGGGCTTTATATGCAAGTAATACAATTTTAAATTGGATTCTGAATTTTACAGGTAGCCAATGGAGCGACGCTAACACTGGAGAGACGTGGTCTCTCCTGCTGATTCCTGACTTATATGCTTCTATTGAGTTTGCTAATTTAAGGTCGTTGTCTAATGAGTTCCACAGTTTTACTCCTAAAACGGATAAACATCTGCTCTTTGTGTTTGTTCTTATTGCTGTTGTCTCAAACATTGCTGTTCCCCTGAGCTTATGTTTTCCTCTCTTGGCTTGAACAGTTCCTGCAGCCCGGAACTAAATTGTTATAAGCCTTATATATTATTACAGTACTGTTCAGATTAACTATATCTTGCATTTTAATTCTTTGTTTGTTTGTTTGTTTTATTTAGGATCCCCATTAGCATTAGCCACAGCATTAGCTATTCTTCCTGGGGTCCAACATACACACACAATTTAACACTTAATACATAACAGACACACATTATACATAACAAAACAAAACAATAATAGACACAACTCCCTTAATCGCAATCCATACAGAGGATACAACTAAATCAACATCATTCTCAGACAAAATACATAGAAATGAAATCAAATAAAACACCTTTATAACCAATACCTGCCTGGAATGACCTTATCTAGAATTATTTGACCACTTTTCACCTTTATTGTGATAGGGTTTACACTACCTGTAATTCTATTCAACCTTCACTTTGTTCCTTCTAAATGACAAATCATCATTCATTAAATCTTAAAAGATATTGTTTCAACTGAAACTTAAACCAATCATTTTTCCTTTCCTTTTTAATCTCGACATTTCGACTTTTTTCTCAACATTTCGACTTTTTTCCTCAAAATTTTGACTTTTTTCTCAAAATTTTGACTTTTTTCTCAACATTTCGACTTTTTTCCTCAAAATTTTGACTTTTTTCTCAACATTTCGACTTTTTTCCTCAAAATTTTGACTTTTTTCTCAACATTTCGACTTTTTTCCTCAAAATTTTGACTTTTTTCTCAACATTTCGACTTTTTTCCTCAAAATTTTGACTTTTTTCTCAAAATTTCGACTTTTTTCTCAACATTGTACTTCAACATTAATCTTGACATTTTGACTTTTTCCTCGACATTTTGACTTTTTATTCGACATTTTGACTTTTTTCTCGAAATTTCTACTTTTTTCTCGACATTCTGCCTTTCGCCATTTGCCTTCATTCTAAGGCTGATACAAGACTCCAGACATATTTGTTTTTTGTGTTTTTGGTCCAATATGGCTCTAAAACATTTTGGGTTGCCGACTGCTGCTCTAGTGTATTGTTTTGAATGGAAAGTGGGTTTGTTGGTGCAAGAGAGTGACATCACAGCGGGGTTTATTCCAGGTTTATTCCAGGCTTATTCCAGGTTTATTCCAGGTTTATTGCAGGTTTATTCCAGGTCTCCAGCGGTCTGAGTCCCAGGAACCGGTTCCTTTGTGGCGGTGCGTCTCTGACGGGGAGGAATGTCTGCTCGGCTGATCCGAGCGTGTGTTCCAGGTCGTTCGGGGTCCCGACCTCGGGCCCTTTGATACGTTTGCAGAGCAGAACGGCCATGAAAGCGTCACAGCCGAGCTGATAACGTGAATCACAACCTCGTCGTCGTCATGGGGGTAAAAACAAACCAGATACGCCGTCAGACACAAAAGCGTCTGCCGTCTCTGTGAAGATCTGAACTCAGACGACAATAAAGTGGTGGAGTTTACCCACAATCCCCTGCGGCGGGACGTGTCGGGGCGCGACCCCCTGAAGCGGTGGGTACGCGTCCGGGACGGAGACAGAACAGAGACAGAACGGGAGCTAATCTCCAGCATCGCAGGAAGAACACAGTTTCACCTGCACAACAGAGAGCGTGTTTGGGTTTAGCCCTCAGAGATGTCTGGAGATACAAACGCGTCAAGAGGAAACTTGCTCGGAGGAGGAACGGCGGCCCCGGGTTGCCGGGCTCAGTCCGGGACCAGGACCGGGACCAGGACCAGGACCGGGACCGGGACCAGGACCTGGGGCCTCATGTACAAAGAGTACGTGGATTTCAACGTGAATCCACAAATGTTATTACATTTTCAGGCGTTATTACATTTTCAGGAAATTATTACATTTTCAGGAAATTATTACATTTTCAGGAAATTATTACATTAAAGGAAATTATTACATTATAGGGTGAAATTATTACATTGTAGGGTGAAATTATTACATTATAGGGTGAAATTATTAAATTATAGGGTGAAATTATTACATTATAGGTGAAATTATTACATTATAGGGTGCAACTATTACATTATACAGTGAAATTATTACATTATACAGTGAAATTATTACATTATAGGGTGAAATTATTACATTATAGGTGAAATTATTACATTATAGGGTGAAACTATTACATTATACGGTGAAATTATTACATTATAGGGTGAAATTATTACTTTATAGGGTGAAATTATTACATTATAGGGTGCAACTATTACATTATACGGTGAAATTATTACATTATAGGGTGAAATTATTACATTGTAGGGTGAAATTATTACATTATAGGGTGAAATTATTACATTATAGGTGAAATTATTACATTATAGGGTGAAACTATTACATTATACAGTGAAATTATTACATTATAGGGTGAAATTATTACTTTATAGGGTGAAATTATTACATTATAGGGTGCAACTATTACATTATACGGTGAAATTATTACATTATAGGGTGAAATTATTACATTGTAGGGTGAAATTATTACATTATAGGGTGAAATTATTAAATTATAGGGTGAAATTATTACATTATAGGTGAAATTATTACATTATAGGGTGAAACTATTACATTATACGGTGAAATTATTACATTATAGGGTGAAATTATTACTTTATAGGGTGAAATTATTACATTATAGGGTGCAACTATTACATTATAGGGTGAAATTATTACATTATAGGGTGAAATTATTACATTGTAGGGTGAAATTATTACATTATAGGGTGAAATTATTAAATTATAGGGTGAAATTATTACATTATAGGGTGAAATTATTAAATTATAGGGTGAAATTATTACATTATAGGTGAAATTATTACATTATAGGGTGAAACTATTACATTATACGGTGAAATTATTACATTATAGGGTGAAATTATTACTTTATAGGGTGAAATTATTACATTATAGGGTGCAACTATTACATTATAGGGTGAAATTATTACATTATAGGGTGAAATTATTACATTGTAGGGTGAAATTATTACATTATAGGGTGAAATTATTAAATTATAGGGTGAAATTATTACATTATAGGGTGAAATTATTACATTATAGGTGAAATTATTACATTATAGGGTGAAATTATTACATTATAGGGTGAAACTATTACATTATACGGTGAAACTATTACATTATAGGGTGAAATTATTACTTTATAGGGTGAAATTATTACATTATAGGGTGCAACTATTACATTATACAGTGAAATTATTACATTATAAGGTGAAATTATTACATTATAGGTGAAATTATTACATTATAGGGTGAAACTATTACATTATACAGTGAAATTATTACATTATAGGGTGAAATTATTACATTATAGGAAATTATTACATTATAGGGTGAAATTATTACATTATACGGTGAAACTATTACATTATAGGTGAAATTATTACATTATAGGGTGAAATTATTACTTTATTTTCACCTGTTTCAAGTAAATTTTCACTTGAAATAAGTAGAAAAATCTGCCAGTGGGACGAGATTTATCTTCTCATTACAAGCAAAAAATTTTGTTCCACTGGCAGATTTTTCTACTTATTTTAAGTGAAAATCTACTTGAAACAGGTGAAAATTGTTGTTTTTTCCAGTGATGAGTCTTGTTTTAAGTTTAATGAGATTGTTTTGACTAAAAATGAGACATTTTAACTAGAAATAGGACAAATATTCTTGTTAAAATTTTGAAATTTTGTAGTGTGTGAGCTGGAGACACAGTTGAGGCTGGAACATTTTTTTTATTTAGGGGCATTTCTTCCGATTTCAGCTGCATTGCATTATGGGTATTGTTGTTCTTTGCTTTGTGTTGCGTTCTGTGAAGAGTTGTGGTTTTATTATGATCTTACGGGTTTGTGAATGTTTATGGGCATCATTACACTCTTCTTTTCTTGTTTGTATTTTAAGAACCGACACCAGAACTTAAGTTTTTGGACAAAAAACGGCTCCTGCCTTTAGTTGTTTGTTCAGATCATGTGGTTGATTGTGAGATTGTTGCAGCTCCACTCTTGTGTAACTTATCTGGTGATGTGTGGACTGTCGTGTCCTTCACGTGGTCCTGAACTTATTATTGACGTCACGTTTCCTCATAATCTGCACTTCACTGCATCACCAGTGAGTGTCGCCAACGGACAAAACCTCAGAAAAGTGTGTAGGCCAGACGATGTGTGCGTGAAGGACCGCAACTTTCTACGTTCCTTCGGTGAAGGTTATTGACGTGTTTTCTTGCCTGTGGTTTCAGGTTATCCGGGTTCTGAGCCGGTTTTTGACGTGTTTTCTTGCCTGTGGTTTCAGGTTATCCGGGTTCTGAACCGGTTATTGACGTGTTTTCTTGCCTGTGGTTTCAGGTTATCCGGGTTCTGAACCGGTTATTGACGTGTTTTCTTGCCTGTGGTTTCAGGTTATCCAGGTTCTGAACCTTCGATGAAGGTTATTGACGTGTTTTCTCCCCTGTGGTTTCAGGTGTGCCACTGCAGCGGGAAGTCTCTCTGCCACTGCGACGGCGTCAAGGGCCAGAAGGTGAGAAAGATCCACAGTAGTTTAATCGTTCCAGGAAACAAGAGCTCAAAGGCCGAGGGCCTGACAATCTTTACCGCCATTAATTTAACACAGGACAAAAAAAATGAAAATTAAAGCTGCAAGCAGCGATGAACGTCCCTCCACCCTTGTGCACGTTCAGGCTGCAGTGGAAGTTTGTATGACTTGATGTAGATTCTTCAGGTCTGGACATTTAGTGGATGAAACACCCACGACTCTCTGTACCAAACCATTCAAAAGTTATGGCAGAAAATAGGGACTATCAAATATTGACCAATCAGAAGAATGGGCGGTGCTAATTCAGGCTAATGAAGGTCAAGTAGTCAATTCCGAGTCCGATGACACCACCCACATGTCTTTATCACAACCCGTTCAAAAGTTATGGCAGAAAGTAGGAACTATCAAATATGGACCAATCAGATGAAGGGGGGGCGCGCTTTTTGGTGTCTAGCGTCGCCACGGTAACGCTTTGACTGAGAAAATTAATGCGCGTCGTCGCAGGATGGAGACGCACATTTTGATGTATAACACACATGGGTGCACGTTACAGTTCGGGCCGTATTAACTGCTGAAGGAATGGCATAAATTACGCCAAAATGAATTCAATTTTCAATTCAATTCAATTTTATTTATATAGCGTCTAATACAACAAAAGTTGTCTCCAGACGCTTTCCAGAGATCCAGAACATGAACATAAACATAAACCCCCGAGCAATTATTACATAAACAATGGCAGGTAAAAACTCCCCTAGTGGGAGAAAAACCTTAAGCCAAACAGTGGCAAGAAAAACTCCCCTTTAGGAGGGAAGAAACCTGGACCAGGACCTGGATCATAAGGGGGTAGAAACCTGGACCAGGACCTGGACCATAAGGGGGGACCCTCCTGCCGAGGGCCAGACTGGGGGTCAGGGACGGCAACAGCACAGCAGGCAGGTGGAAGCAGCAACGGGATGACCGGGGATGGGGACCGCAGGCAGGTGGAAGCAGCAGCGGGATGACCGGGGGTGGGGACAGCAGGCAGGTGGAAGCAGCAGCAGGATGACCAGGGGTGGGGACCGCAGGCCAGCACGCAGCTCCCGAAGCTCCGGCCCAATCATCAAGTCCCAGGTTGGGGTTCAGGGTCGGGGAAAGGTTGAGAAGGGGCAGGGCCAGGGAGAGAAGTCTTGAGGGACAAATCTCTCCCCCGCCTGACCGGGCCGTTACCCTGCCCCTCTCACTCCCACGCTGCAGGATCCGGTGGAGTCACGATAAGAGTCTACAGACTTACAAGAGTGCCACTTCCTTTCCATTTTACGCACGTTTTGTTTCAACATGCGAATATCTGAATTATACCAGGGAGTTAAGCTCCTGTGGCTAGAAACCCTCCTTTTCAAAGGAGCAACTTCATCTAAAGCTGAGTGCAACAAATCAGCAGTGTTACTAGCAAGAAAATCAACATCAACATCAGAGGTAGAACCCAGGTCACTGGCCTCTACTGCTTCAGTAGAGGCTTCACTATTTTCCACTGTCGTAAAATGAGCAATGGCCTCCTTAAATTTAGCAATAACTTCATCAGACAAACATCTGCTAAAATAATACCTCCTATTTTGCACTTCAACATCAACAACATTCAATTCAAACGTTATTAAATAATGGTCGAATAAAAGGGAGTTTACAGGTGACACCAACAGACCATCAGTTTCAACACCGTAGGTGAGAACGAGATCGAGAGTATGATCAAAACAATGCGTCGGCCCGTCCACTTTTTGTGAGATACCCATTGATTCTAGAAGAGAATCGAAGGCTAATTTAAGATTATCGCTTTCAACATCCATATGAATATTAAAATCACCCACTATGATGAATTTATCTGTACTGATCAATAATCCAGAAAGGAAATCTGAAAATTCAGACAGAAACTCTAGACAAGCACCAGCAGGGGGCCGATACACTACCACTAACACAACTGGCTTCTCTGATTTCCAGCTCGGAAATTTCAGACTAAGCGTGAGGCTTTTAAATGTATTATAATTGCACTTAGGTTCAATTTTTGTTTGGAGACTGGAGTTATAAATTGCAAAATTATACGATTAATTCAAAATGGCTGACTTCCTGTTCGGTTTCGGCCATGGCGCCAAGAGACTTTTCTTTAAGTTGTGACATGATACAGGTGTGTACTGATTTTCTTTCATGTACGTCAAACCGTATTGTGGGGCTTGAGGCACAAAGTTTTCTAGGGGGCGCTGTTGAGCCGTTAGGCCACGCCCATTAATGCAAACCATTAAATATCACATTTTTTGCCAGGCCGGGCTTGGTGCAACATTTGGTGACTTTTGGGGCACGTTTAGGGGGGTTTCAACTAGGCCTGTGTTGAAAAAAATCGATTTTCTGATTCTAAATCGATTCTAATATTAATTCCTAAAAATCGATTTGTATGTCCAAAGATCGATTTTTTTTTATTTATTTTTTTGATAATTTTTATTTTTTTTTCCCAACATTACATTTTTGCCTGGTGAACTTTATTCCCTGTAGTCCCAGTAGTTTTGAAAACTCCTGCACTAAATTAACTTTTATTTAGAGAAAATGCTGGACATTTCAGCTTAAATTTAGTTATAGTTTAGTTATATTAGTTCAATGAAGTTCATATTATCTATATTTACGAGAGCTTGTTTGGTTTCTCTGTTATCGGACACGGTTTGTCATGAAATACCTGAAAAATGCCGGGTGTTTCATGTCCAGCTGTGTCTGGTCACAGAATAAACCAGACAAGATAAAATAATGTGTTTACTGCTTGAACTGTTGCAATTTCTCTCTTTTTTTGCACTTTAAATGGATATTGAAATGCCTATTTGAGTTATTTATTTCTTAGTTATTTCACAATAATTATTGTGAAATTATTATTTCAATAGTTATTTTACAGTCATATAATCCAGGCAACACTAACCCAAATCAATATCGAATTGAATCGAATTGAATCAAATGGTGATAATCGATTCTTGACATTTGAATGGATACCCAGCTATAGTTTCATCAAAAGCATGATACAAAAGTAGAAACGGGAACAGAACAGCCGCTGGTTCCTGCTCACAGCTTTGCAGTTCCCTTTAAAGTTTAGGGTAGAGTCAATGATTGTCCCCAGATATTAGCAGGCCGACCCTCGCTGGCAGAAACTGTCACGAATGTTTTCCTGCGGTGAATAAATGTCTGATCACTGCTGATGTGGCGTGAACCCTGCGCTGAACTCCTCCGACCGTTGAACTGCAGAGCTGAGGGAGATGTCTGTCTCCTGCAGGAACCAGACTGGATTTTATCTTTATTCACTTTTGTTTTTTTATTTTTTTGCATCTTCAGGATCTCATTTTTGATGTTATATAAATGTTTACATGCCGTCGGACTCCGATAGTGACGCTCGCCTGCTCCGACTCGCAGGACGGCTTTTGTAATTTCGGTCTCCGTCGAACAGAATCAAAATAGGGCAGATTGACATCAGTGGCTGAGGGTTCGAGTCCAGCGGTGCTGCTGCCCTCTGGTGGCGGATCGGTGTTACTGCAGGTCTGTTAAATCCCTCTGGTGGCGGATCTGTGTTACTGCAGGTCTGTTAAATCCCCCAGGGGGGCCGGTGGCCCTCTGGTGGCGGATAGGTGTTACTGCAGGGAGTTTAAGGGAGTTTAAGGTGGTTTAAGGGAGTTTAAGATAATTTAAGGGAGTTTAAGAGAGTTTAAGGGAGTTTAATGGAGTTTAAGAAAGTTTAAGGGAGTTTAAGGGAGTTTTAATAAAGTTTAAGAGAGTTTTAATAAAGTTTAAAGGAGTTTAAGGGAGTTTAAGAGAGTTTAAGGGAGTTTAAGGGAGTTTAAGAGAGTTTAAGGGAGTTTAAGGGAGTTTAAGGGGGTTTAAGGGAGTTTAAGAGTTTAAGGGAGTTTAAGGGAGTTTAAGAGAGTTTAAGGGAGTTTAAGGGAGTTTAAGGGAGTTTAAGGGAGTTTAAGAGAGTTTAAGGGAGTTTAAGGGGGTTTAAGGGAGTTTAAGAGTTTAAGGGAGTTTAAGGGAGTTTAAGGGAGTTTTAATAAAGTTTAAGGGAGTTTAAGAGAGTTTAAGGGAGTTTAAGAGAGTTTAAGAGAGTTTAAGGGAGTTTAAGAGAGTTTTAATAAAGTTTAAGGGAGTTTAAGGGAGTTTAAGAGTTTAAGGGAGTTTAAGAGAGTTTTAATAAAGTTTAAGGGAGTTTAAGGGAGTTTAAGAGAGTTTAAGGGAGTTTAAGGGAGTTTTAATAAAGTTTAAGGGAGTTTAAGAGAGTTTAAGGGAGTTTAAGGGAGTTTTAATAAAGTTTAAGGGAGTTTAAGAGAGTTTAAGGGAGTTTAAGAAAGTTTAATGGAGTTTAAGGGAGTTTAAGAAAGTTTAAGGGAGTTTAAGGGAGTTTTAATAAAGTTTAAGGGAGTTTAAGAGAGTTTAAGGGAGTTTAAGGGAGTTTAAGAAAGTTTAATGGAGTTTAAGAGAGTTTAAGAGAGTTTAAGAAAGTTTAATGGAGTTTAAGGGAGTTTAAGAAAGTTTAAGCGAGTTAAAGGGAGTTTAAGAGAGTTTAAGAGAGTTTAGGGGAGTTTAAGGGAGTTTTAATAAAGTTTAAGGGAGTTTAAGAGAGTTTAAGAGAGTTTAAGGGAGTTTAAGGGAGTTTAAGAGTTTAAGGGAGTTTAAGAGAGTTTTAATAAAGTTTAAGGGAGTTTAAGGGAGTTTTAATAAAGTTTAAGGGAGTTTAAGAGAGTTTAAGGGAGTTTAAGGGAGTTTTAATAAAGTTTAAGGGAGTTTAAGAGAGTTTAAGGGAGTTTAAGAAAGTTTAATGGAGTTTAAGGGAGTTTAAGAAAGTTTAAGGGAGTTTAAGGGAGTTTAAGAAAGTTTAAGGGAGGTTAAGGGAGTTTTAATAAAGTTTAAGGGAGTTTAAGAGAGTTTAAGGGAGTTTAAGAAAGTTTAATGGAGTTTAAGAGAGTTTAAGAGAGTTTAAGAAAGTTTAATGGAGTTTAAGGGAGTTTAAGAAAGTTTAAGCGAGTTAAAGGGAGTTTAAGGGAGTTTAAGAGAGTTTAAGGGAGTTTAAGGGAGTTTTAATAAAGTTTAAGGGAGTTTAAGAGAGTTTAAGGGAGTTTAAGGGAGTTTTAATAAAGTTTAAGGGAGTTTAAGAGAGTTTAAGAGTTTAAGGGAGTTTAAGAGAGTTTAAGAGAGTTTAAGAGTTTAAGGGAGTTTAAGAGAGTTTAAGAGAGTTTAGGGGAGTTTAAGAAAGTTTAATGGAGTTTAAGGGAGTTTAAGAAAGTTTAAGAGAGTTTAAGGGAGTTTAAGAAAGTTTAAAATCTACAAATAGTGATAGTCACAGACGGAGAGGACAGGAGCTACTTTACTAGCTCCAGAGCTCGCTAAAGAGGCGGCTAGCTTGCGAGTTAGCCACGAGTTAGCTGCGAGCTAGTTAGCCGCGAGCTAGCCACCTCTTTAGTTTCAGTTTACGATCAGAATTTTGTAAATATCAGATGTAAATACTGATTCATTTAACTGTTGTTTTTACATGTTTAATAGTAGTTTATAAGATCTTAAATTACATAGTTAGAATGACTTTGTGGATTTAGGTTTACAAAGGCTTTAAAACAGATTTTCTGAGTCAAATGTTGCAGTTTCTGTCAATCTCAAATTAAATGATCACAATTGAATGATATATAAAAGACAGGCTACAACTTTTATTCCTTGCCCCCCTGGGATTATTCTCTAAAGTTTTACTTTTATTGTCCCCCCCAACTATGAAATGGGATTTTCTCCCCTGGGTCTGACGGGTTTTTTTTTATATACTTTTCATTTTGTCTTTTTCAAGTTTCACAGAAAGGAAAGAGAAAAAATAATAAAAGTGAATAAAAATAAAGAATGATAATAACAATTATAACATCATAACTTCCTGGGGGAGATGTAATATTCTGCCATTCTTTTCTTTCTCTTCTTTAAAGGCAGGGCTGGGATTTGACCTTAAATGTAAACCATTTTTGCCACTTTGGAGCAAAGTCCCTGCCTCTAATTCTCAAACAAAAACTCAACTTTTCCACAGCGTCTATTTCTTCCACAATATCTGGCCGTTGTCTCAGTCTTTTGGACAAAAGATATGAGAATGATTGGCTGCTACACGATCACACCCTCGCCAACAATTCTGATGTTGTTGTTTGTTTAGCCCTCGTGCTCCTAGGGTCAAGGAAGGAGGATGGAAAGAAGGAAGGAAGGAAGGAAGGAAGGAAGGAAGGGAGAAGGAAGGAAGGAAGGAAGGAAGAAAGGAAGGAAGGAAGGAAGGAAGGAAGGAAGGAAGGAAGGAAGGGAGAAGGAAGGAAGGAAGGAAGGAAGGAAGGAAGAAAGGAAGGAAGGAAGGAAGGAAGGAAGGAAGGAAGAAAGGAAGGAAGGAAGGAAGGAAGGAAGGAAGGAAGGAAGGAAGGGAGAAGGAAGGAAGGAAGGAAGGAAGGAAGGAAGGAAGAAAGGAAGAAAGGAAGGAAGGAAGGAAGGAAGGAAGGGAGAAGGAAGGAAGGAAGGAAGGAAGGAAGGAAGGAAGGGAGAAGGAAGGAAGGAAGGAAGGAAGAAAGGAAGGAAGGAAGGAAGGAAGGAAGGAAGGAAGGAAGGAAGGGAGAAGGAAGGAAGGAAGGAAGGAAGGAAGGAAGGAAGGGAGAAGGAAGGAAGGAAGGAAGGAAGGAAGAAAGGAAGAAAGGAAGGAAGGAAGGAAGGAAGGAAGGAAGGGAGAAGGAAGGAAGGAAGGAAGGAAGGAAGGAAGGAAGGGAGAAGGAAGGAAGGAAGGAAGGAAGGAAGAAAGGAAGAAAGGAAGAAAGGAAGGAAGGAAGGGAGGAAGGAAGGAAGGAAGAAAGGAAGGAAGGAAGGAAGGAAGGAAGGAAGGGAGAAGGAAGGAAGGAAGGAAGGAAGGAAGGGAGAAGGAAGGAAGGAAGGAAGGAAGGAAGGAAGGAAGGAAGGAAGGAAGGAAGGAAGGAAGGAAGGGAGAAGGAAGGAAGGAAGGAAGGAAGGAAGGAAGGAAGGAAGGAAGGAAGGAAGGAAGGAAGGAAGGAAGGAAGGAAGAAAGGAAGGAAGGAAGGAAGGAAGGAAGGAAGGAAGGAAGGGAGAAGGAAGGAAGGAAGGAAGGAAGGAAGGAAGGAAGGAAGAAAGGAAGAAAGGAAGGAAGGAAGGAAGGAAGGAAGGGAGAAGGAAGGAAGGAAGGAAGGAAGGAAGGAAGGAAGGAAGGAAGGGAGAAGGAAGGAAGGAAGGAAGGAAGAAAGGAAGGAAGGAAGGAAGGAAGGAAGGGAGAAGGAAGGAAGGAAGGAAGGAAGGAAGGAAGGAAGGGAGAAGGAAGGAAGGAAGGAAGGAAGGAAGAAAGGAAGAAAGGAAGGAAGGAAGGAAGGAAGGAAGGAAGGGAGAAGGAAGGAAGGAAGGAAGGAAGGAAGGAAGGGAGAAGGAAGGAAGGAAGGAAGGAAGGAAGAAAGGAAGAAAGGAAGGAAGGAAGGAAGGAAGGAAGGAAGGAAGGAAGGAAGGGAGAAGGAAGGAAGGAAGGAAGGAAGGAAGAAAGGAAGAAAGGAAGGAAGGAAGGAAGGAAGGAAGGAAGGAAGGAAGGAAGGAAGGGAGAAGGAAGGAAGGAAGGAAGGGAGAAAGAAGGAAGGAATGGAGAAAAGAAAGAAGGAAGGGAGAAGGAAGGAGAGAGCAGGAGGAAAGAAGGAACAGGAGAATTAGGTACGAGGTTTAGTCTTAATGTGTGGAGTGATAAAAAAAGTGTATGAGATTTTTCCATCTGAATTCTCTCTTATATAATATTATAATATTATAATATAATATCTAATATCTTCTGAACCAGTTGCAGATTGCTGCATGTTGCACATGGAAAGCCAATCACTCTCTGACAACACGACATTGAAATTCTATTTTGATTTGATATACAGTATAATGAGTTTCTTCCATGACTGTTTTGGAGACAGCTCTACGGTTTCGATGACGTCAGGTTCTAAACCCGTCTGAGAGTCTTTGTTCCTGCCGGGACTCTTTGTTCCCCTGACAGACGACGGCCGGTAGTTCTGCGTTGGTCTGCAGCGAAGCCTGCAGGCTTTTGTCGGCACCCGTGGGTGCCGGCGGGCCGGGGACTCGGCCGGGGACCACCCAGGTCTCTCTGAGAAGAAAAGGCCTGTTCCTCTCCGCTGAGCGTGAAAGGTCCGGCTTTTGTGGCAGCTCCGGCACCTGAACGCACCTGGAGGAACCGACGCACCTGAACCTCCCTGAACCTCCCTGAACCTCCCTGAACCAGACCACCGGAGCTTTAGCTGCTAGACGTCACACATCTGTAAAGATTTAGTCTCCTCCCCTCCCATTCCTAGAAATGGTTTAGTCCACACACAGAAATAGTGACATAAATTACAACAACAATCGTCCTATTTACAAAAAGCTCCAGGTCCAAAATAAATCCTGCATTGTTCAAAAAGCTGCTCAATTACGAGTGATGCTAAGCTAAATTAAGGGAGTTTAAGACAATTTAACAACGTTTAAGGGAGTTTAAGATAGTTTAGGTAAGTTTAAGGGAGTTTAAGGGGGTTTAAGGGAGTTTAAGGGAGTTTAAGGGAGTTTAAGAGAGTTTAAGGGAGTTTAAGGGAGTTTAAGGGAGTTTAAGGGAGTTTAAGAGAGTTTAAGGTAGTTTAAGAGAGTTTAAGGTAGTTTAAGAGAGTTTAAGAGAGTTTAAGGGAGTTTAAGGGAGTTTAAGAGAGTTTAAGAGAGTTTAAGGGATTTTAAGTGAGTTTAAGGGAGTTTAAGTGAGTTTAAGAGAGTTTAAGGGAGTTTAAGAGAGTTTAAGGGAGTTTAAGTGAGTTTAAGGGAGTTTAAGTGAGTTTAAGAGAGTTTAAGGGAGTTTAAGAGAGTTTAAGGGAGTTTAAGGGAGTTTAAGGGAGTTTAAGGGAGTTTAAGAGAGTTTAAGGGATTTTAAGGGAGTTTAAGGGAGTTTAAGGGAGTTTAAGAGAGTTTAAGGGATTTTAAGTGAGTTTAAGGGAGTTTAAGTGAGTTTAAGAGAGTTTAAGGGAGTTTAAGAGAGTTTAAGGGAGTTTAAGGGAGTTTAAGGGAGTTTAAGGGAGTTTAAGAGAGTTTAAGAGAGTTTAAGGGAGTTTAAGGGAGTTTAAGAGAGTTTAAGGGAGTTTAAGAGAGTTTAAGGGAGTTTAAGGGGGTTTAAGAGAGTTTAAGGGAGTTTAAGGGAGTTTAAGGGAGTTTAAGGGAGTTTAAGAGAGTTTAAGGGAGTTTAAGAGAGTTTAAGGGAGTTTAAGGGAGTTTAAGGGAGTTTAAGGGAGTTTAAGAGAGTTTAAGGGAGTTTAAGAGAGTTTAAGGGAGTTTAAGGGAGTTTAAGGGAGTTTAAGGGAGTTTAAGAGAGTTTAAGGGAGTTTAAGGGAGTTTAAGAGAGTTTAAGGGAGTTTAAGAGAGTTTAAGGGAGTTTAAGGGAGTTTAAGGGAGTTTAAGTGAGTTTAAGAGAGTTTAAGGGAGTTTAAGAGAGTTTAAGGGAGTTTAAGGGAGTTTAAGGGAGTTTAAGGGAGTTTAAGAGAGTTTAAGGGAGTTTAAGGGAGTTTAAGAGAGTTTAAGGGAGTTTAAGAGAGTTTAAGAGAGTTTAAGAGAGTTTAAGAGAGTTTAAGGGAGTTTAAGAGAGTTTAAGAGAGTTTAAGAGAGTTTAAGGGAGTTTAAGGGAGTTTAAGAGAGTTTAAGGGAGTTTAAGGGAGTTTAAGAGAGTTTAAGGGAGTTTAAGGGAGTTTAAGAGAGTTTAAGAGAGTTTAAGAGAGTTTAAGTGAGTTTAAGGGAGTTTAAGACAGTGTAAGAGGCCCCGATGCACCTGAATCTCCCTGAACGAGACCACCTGAGCTTTAGTTGTAGTTGAGTAGTTGAGTTTGAGTTTCGCTGCTTGTCGCCCCCCGGTGGACAGGAAGTGAACTGCATGTGTTTGTGTTTTTGCACAGGGAGAACTAGGCTACGTTGGAGAAACTGGACTTCCTGGAGTCATGGGTTACCCTGGAAACGAGGGAAGTGAGGGCCCGCCTGGAGAAAAGGTAACTTTAATTATTATTATTATTATTATGATTATTCTGATTATTTTTATTGTTGGACCTCTCTGATGTGACGGGTCACAGCCGTGCATGAGAAGATGCAGCTCAGCTTTAATCGACTGCAGGGGCAGGAGTCAGTTCTGGATTATGATAAACAGAAATCAGTTTTCTTTTGTTTCTTTCTTACTTTCCTACTCCCTTCCTAATTTTTTTTATTTTTTTCTTCTTTAGAAACTGCCTTCCTTAAATCCTTCCTTGGTTCTTTACAGATGTCTTCTTTCACCATTCCTTTGTTCCTTCCTTATTTCCTTTCCTCCTTTTCTACCTTCTTCCATCCCTTCCAACCCTCCTCGGCTTCTTAGCTCATACTTTTATTCATTCCTAAGATCCTTCCTTTCTTCCTTCCTTAGATCGTTCTTTATTTCATTAAATCCTTCTTCCTTCCTTCGATCTCTCCTTCCTTGTTTCCTAGCTCATGTGGGATGTAGAGGAAACTTCTGCTCCTCGTGTGCAGCAGGTGGTTCTGAAACGTAACGTTTCGGGTGTTTTTTGAATCAGAATAACGGAACTGCCTCCCCTTGAATCAGAATAACGAACCTGCCTCCCTCGCTCGGTTCTGGTTCTGGGTCAGACGTATCAGACGTATCTGGACCCGACGGGCCAGAATCCAGTCCTGAACTTCTCTTTTCTTCCTCCAGGGGAACCATGGACTGAGGGGGCCGTCGGGACTGAAAGGCGTTCGGGTAAGAGATGAAGATGTGGCCACGCCCCCTCATCTGTAAAACCCAATGGTTTTTGATTTTTATGGGTCTCTGTATGTTTGTTTCCTCAAGGGTCTTCCAGGAAGACCAGGTTTTCCAGGACCTCCAGGACTGCCGGTAAGAACCAGAAATGACTTGGAGAAATCTATCTTGTAATGAGGAAAATATCAAAAAGAGGCTCAAACACCGACCGTCCTCACACACTGAACCTCACGGTCCTGGTCCTTCCCCACCAAGGAGCATCTAAGAACCGGTTTCTGGGACCAGGATCCGACCATGTAGATCCACAAGCTAGCTGGGACTCGCCAAAGTTGTGTTTTATTAAAAAAAACTCTCGGCCAAATCCACAAAGAATAGATTGCGCCCGCAAATAGCGCTGTGAATTGTGCCGCATTTGCGGCCGCAATTTGCCGCGCTTTAAGGTCCTATTCACAAAAGATTTTGCTCTAATGATATACCGGCGCAAACACGCCCATAAAGTTTTGCAGCTGATTGCAATTTTCCCTTTTCTGAGTAAGTGAGCAGAGCTGTTTCCAGCAGGCCCGGGTCTACGAGGGTGCATAAGCTTTGCACCCTCAGTTTATGTGTTTGCATGCTCAGTTGAAAAGACGAAAAGAAAACTGACAAATGCGCGCTTGTTAAGCCTGATTTATGGTTCCGCGTTAAATCGACGGCGTATCCTACCCCGTAAGCTCTGCGTTGGTGCAACGCGGAACCATAAATCAGCCAGTGTCCGTCACTCATCTGCGTGCAGCAGTTTCCTGCACCAGCAAGACGCTGCTCTCTGCTGCTCCGTTAACATAAAGTAACGATGGATATTCGGAAGTGGTTCAAGCACAACCATGCAAGCAAGTTTACAGGACTGTCTCAGAAAATTTGAATATTGTGATAAAGTTCTTTATTTTCTGTAATGCAATTAAAAAAAAAAAAAATGTCATACATTCTGGATTCATTACAAATCAACTGAAATATTGCAAGCCTTTTAATATTTTAATATTGCTGATTATGGCTTACAGTTTAAGATTAAGATTCCCAGAATATTCTAATTTTTTGAGATAGAATATTTGAGTTTTCTTAAGCCACGAATTGTTTGTAATAAAGCAGCCCCTTACTGTATGGATGAATCCTGAGCTCCGTCCTGTTATTTTTATTTTTAAATCCGAGATAAGTCCACAACCCCACTTGATCTGACTGTGTACAGTCATGTCTGACTGTAGATTTCACCCTTAATATCATTCAGTATAACACAGGCTTGAATGATATTGAAGAGAGAGAGAAACAGAGAGATGGGGAGTGAGGAGTGAGTTTGCGCGCTGTTAATACACGCTTCGAAAAGACGGTATTTGCTCCACTATTTTTGCGTGTGGCAAATAGCCCTGGCCTTTGTGAATTAGACGGTTTTTGCAATGAGGCTTATTTGCATAGAAAGGGGGCAATTTTGCACCGCATGTATGAATATTACCTAATTTGCATGCATGCAAATGGCACAGGCGCACCATGACAGTATTTGCTTGGCAGCGCAGTTTGTGGTGCAATTCCCCCTTTGCGGGTGCTTTGTGAATTAGACGCTCTCTTTTTGTCTCATTTGCACCGGTTTAGCGGCCGCAAAGGCCGCGCAATCCTTTTGTGGATTTGGCCCTCTGACTTGAAAGGAAATGCTAGAGGTGGACCACTATACTGTAGCTCCACCTCTTAGCCCTTAATCTCTCAGTTTCATTCATATATAAAGTTGAGCATCATCTGCGTAGAGATCCACCTTATATCTCTGTAAATTGATGTGTTTTCTTTTGTTTTTCCAAAGGGAATCCCCGGTCACGAAGGGCCGTTGGGCCGACACGGAGTCCCAGGATGCAACGGGACAAAGGTAGGGATGAAAATACTAGAAAAGAGGTGTATTTTAACTAGGCAGGAAGTGAACAGGGTGGACGAGACTTCCACCTTCTGCACAAACTACGCAGATGATACGATCAAATGATACGATCGACGCTCACGCCGGTAATGGATTCAAAGTCTAAACATCATGAGCATCTTAAACTTAAACTTAAAATCTCTGCTGGCGACGGATGATGTCAGAGCTCCACACGGATCAGACTCTTTCAGAGTTCAGGTTTTTCTTCAGTTTTTCTTCTCCAAGCTTTCGTTCACAAGCCCTGACCTGTTCTGCGTGGATCCTTCCAGGGCGACGCCGGCTACCTGGGCTACCCGGGGCTACCAGGATCCGCCGGGCCCAGGGTAAGTACCGTGGTGTCGGGTCGGTCGGGGCTAATGAGTGTTCAGGCTAAGCTAACGAGTGTTTAGGCTAAACTAACGAGTGTTCAGGCTAAACTAACGAGTGTTCAGGCTAAGCTAACGAGTGTTTAGGCTAAACTAACGAGTGTTCAGGCTAAGCTAACGAGTGTTCAGGCTAAACTAACGAGTGTTCAGGCTAAACTAACGAGTGTTCAGGCTAAACTAACGAGTGTTCAGGCTAAGCTAACGAGTGTTCAGGCTAAGCTAACGAGTGTTCAGGCTAAACTAACGAGTGTTCAGGCTAAACTAACGAGTGTTCAGGCTAAGCTAACGAGTGTTCAGGCTAAGCTAACGAGTGTTCAGACTAAACTAACGACTGTTCAGGCTAAACTAACGAGTGTTCAGGCTAAACTAACGAGTGTTCAGGCTAAACTAACGAGTGTTCAGGCTAACGAGTGTTCAGGCTAAGCTAACGAGTGTTCAGACTAAACTAACGACTGTTCAGGCTAAACTAACGAGTGTTCAGGCTAAACTAACGAGTGTTCAGGCTAAACTAACGAGTGTTCAGGCTAAGCTAACGAGTGTTCAGGCTAAACTAACGAGTGTTCAGGCTAAGCTAACGAGTGTTCAGGCTAAACTAACGAGTGTTCAGGCTAAACTAACGAGTGTTCAGGCTAAACTAACGAGTGTTCAGGCTAACAAGTGTTCAGGCTAAACTAACGAGTGTTCAGGCTAAGCTAACGAGTGTTCAGGCTAAACAAACGAGTGTTGAGGCTAAGCTAACGAGTGTTCAGGCTAAACTAACGAGTGTTCAGGCTAAACTAACGAGTGTTCAGGCTAACGAGTGTTCAGGCTAAGCTAACGAGTGTTCAGACTAAACTAATGACTGTTCAGGCTAAACTAACGAGTGTTCAGGCTAAACTAACGAGTGTTCAGGCTAAACTAACGAGTGTTCAGGCTAAACTAAAGAGTGTTCAGGCTAAACTAACGAGTGTTCAGGCTAAGCTAACGAGTGTTCAGGCTAAACAAACGAGTGTTGAGGCTAAGCTAACGAGTGTTCAGGCTAAACAAACGAGTGTTGAGGCTAAGCTAACGAGTGTTCAGGCTAAGCTAACGAGTGTTCAGGCTAAACTAACGAGTGTTCAGGCTAAGCTAACGAGTGTTCAGGTTAAGCTAACGAGTGTTCAGGCTAAGCTAACGAGTGTTCAGGCTAAACTAACGAGTGTTCAGGCTAAGCTAACGAGTGTTCAGGCTAAACTAACGAGTGTTCAGGCTAAACTAACGAGTGTTCAGGTTAAACTAACGAGTGTTCAGGCTAAGCTAACGAGTGTTCAGGCTAAGCTAACGAGTGTTCAGGTTAAACTAACGAGTGTTCAGGTTAAACTAACAAGTGTTCAGGCTAAGCTAACGAGTGTTCAGGCTAAGCTAACGAGTGTTCAGGCTAAGCTAACGAGTGTTCAGGTTAAACTAACGAATGTTCAGGCTAAACTAACGAGTGTTCAGGCTAACGAGTGTTCAGGCTAAACTAACGAGTGTTCAGGCTAAGCTAACGAGTGTTCAGGCTAAGCTAACGAGTGTTCAGGCTAAGCTAACGAGTGTTCAGGTTAAACTAACGAGTGTTCAGGCTAAGCTAACGAGTGTTCAGGCTAAGCTAACGAGTGTTCAGGTTAAACTAACGAGTGTTCAGGCTAAGCTAACGAGTGTTCAGGTTAAACTAAACTAACGAGTGTTCAGGCTAAACTAACGAGTGTTCAGGCTAACGAGTGTTCAGGCTAAGCTAACCGTGCTGATGTTTTCCAGGGCCGGGACGGGCCGCGAGGGATGAAGGTGAGACTCTAGTCCGGGGGTCTAAACCTGCGGGCTCTAGCGCCGCCCTAGTGGCTCCTGGATTTTCTTAGAAAATATTTGACCTTTTTATCCTTTTTTTCTTTTTTTTCTTTTTTCCTTTCCTTTTTAATCTCGACATTTCGACTTTTTTCTCAATATTTCGACTTTTTTCTCGACATTTTGAATTTTTTCACGAAAGTTTGTCTTTTTTCTTGAGATTTTGACCTTTTTCGTGAAATTTTGACTTTTTTCGTGAAATTTCCACTTTTTTCTCGACATTTCGACTTTTTTTTCTCAATATTTCGACTTTTTTGACAAAGTTTTGTCTTTTTTCTCAACATTTTGACTTTTTTCTCAACATTTTGTCTTTTCCCTCGACATACAAGACTTGTATAACTGTGCGTTTGTTTCCAGGGAGACTCTTACGTCTACAATCTTCCTCAAGACATTAAAGGACAAGCAGGATCCCGGGGATCGGATGGAAAAACGGTCAGACTTTTATTCCAGAGCAGAACAAACGTCTTACTTTCTCTTCTGAACACACGTTTATGAACTTTTCAAAACCATCATCAGAACTTACACCACAACATTTTTCCAAATGATACAATAACAAATATCTCTTGTTCTTTATTTCTTTACTCCAGGGCCGCAGCGGGAGTTCAGGAGAACCCGGGCTGCCGGGACCCCCGGGACCCACCGGTGAATCTGTAAACCTTCAAATCTCACAAACTTTACAGAAACATTTCCAGCCAACATTGATTCAATCCGCTTAGATCTTCTGCTTTTCTTTTTCTTCCACAGGGAGTTCCCGGGTTGCCGGGGTTACAAGGAGAGAAGGTCAGTCTCCACTTCTTCCTCCACATTTCGACTTTTTTCTCGACATTTCGAATTGGATAAAGCCGATCAAACGTGTTTTCCATGTAAACCTCAATTCAGAATTACTGTTTCCATGTAAACTGGAAGGAAAATAGTTTAATTCTGAATTATTTATTTGGGAATAATTAATTCCAAATTAAAAAACATGCTGTAACCGTAACCGTAACCGTAACCGTAACCGTGGCCGTGACTGTTTTTCAGGGTCAGGAAGGTCCCAGTCCGACCAGTCCGGGTCCGCAGGGCCAGAAGGTAAAGAAACTAAAACTAACCCATCCCTTTCTGAACTTTCTGAACTCTGAGATTCCTGATTTGAGCTGATATTGATGATATTGATGATATTGATGATATTGATGATATTGATGATATTGATGATATTGATGATATTGATGATATTGATGATATTGATGATGATATTGATGATATTGATGATATTGATGATATTGATGATGATATTGATGATATTGATGATATTGATGATATTGATGATATTGATGATATTGATGATATTGATGATGATATTGATGATATTGATGATATTGATGATATTGATGATATTGATGATATTGATGATATGGATGATATGGATGATATTGATGATGATATTGATGATATTGATGATATTGATGATATTGATGATATGGATGATATTGATGATATTGATGATATTGATGATATTGATGATATTGATGATATTGATGATATTGATGATGATATTGATGATATTGATGATATTGATGATATTGATGATATTGATGATGATATTGATGATATTGATGATATTGATGATATTGATGATATTGATGATATGGATGATATTGATGATGATGTTGATATTGATGATATTGATGATATGGATGATATTGATGATATTGATGATATTGATGATGATATTGATGATATTGATGATATTGATGATATTGATGATATTGATGATATTGATGATATGGATGATATGGATGATATTGATGATATTGATGATATTGATGATATTGATGATATTGATGATGATATTGATGATATGGATGATATTGATGATATGGATGATATTGATGATATTGATGATATTGATGATATTGATGATATTGATGATATTGATGATATTGATGATATGGATGATATTGATGATATTGATGATATTGATGATATTGATGATATTGATGATATTGATGATATTGATGATATTGATGATATGGATGATATTGATGATATTGATGATATTGATGATGATGTTGATATTGATGATATTGATGATATGGATGATATTGATGATATTGATGATATTGATGATATTGATGATATGGATGATATTGATGATATGGATGATATTGATGATATTGATGATATTGATGATATTGATGATATTGATGATATTGATGATATTGATGTTATTGATGATATTGATGATATTGATGATATTGATGATATTGATGATATTGATGATATGGATGATATTGATGATATGGATGATATTGATGATATTGATGATATTGATGATATTGATGATATTGATGATATTGATGATATTGATGTTATTGATGATATTGATGATGTTGATGATATTGATGATATTGATGATATTGATGATATTGATGATATTGATGATATTGATGATATTGATGATGTTGATGATATTGATGATATTGATGGTATTGATGATATTGATGATGTTGATGATGTTGATGATATTGATGATATTGATGATATTGATGATATTGATGATGATATTGATGATATTGATGATATTGATGATATTGATGATATTGATGATATGGATGATATTGATGATATTGATGATATTGATGATATTGATGATATTGATGATGATATTGATGATATTGATGATATTGATGATATTGATGATATTGATGATATGGATGATATGGATGATATGGATGATATTGATGATATTGATGATATTGATGATATTGATGATGATATTGATGATATGGATGATATTGATGATATGGATGATATTGATGATATTGATGATATTGATGATATTGATGATATTGATGATATTGATGATATGGATGATATTGATGATATTGATGATATTGATGATATTGATGATATTGATGATATTGATGATATTGATGATATTGATGATATGGATGATATTGATGATATTGATGATATTGATGATGATGTTGATATTGATGATATTGATGATATGGATGATATTGATGATATGGATGATATTGATGATATTGATGATATTGATGATATTGATGATATTGATGATATTGATGATATTGATGTTATTGATGATATTGATGATGTTGATGATATTGATGATATTGATGATATTGATGATATTGATGATGTTGATGATATTGATGATATTGATGGTATTGATGATATTGATGATGTTGATGATGTTGATGATATTGATGATATTGATGATATTGATGATATTGATGATGATATTGATGATATTGATGATATTGATGATATTGATGATATGGATGATATGGATGATATTGATGATATTGATGATATTGATGATATTGATGATATTGATGATGATATTGATGATATTGATGATATTGATGATATTGATGATATTGATGATATTGATGATATGGATGATATGGATGATATTGATGATATTGATGATATGGATGATATTGATGATATTGATGATATGGATGATATTGATGATATTGATGATATTGATGATATTGATGATGATATTGATGATATTGATGATATTGATGATATTGATGATATTGATGATATTGATGATATTGATGATATTGATGATATTGATGATATTGATGATATGGATGATATTGATGATATTGATGATATTGATGATATTGATGATATTGATGATGATATTGATGATATTGATGATATTGATGATATTGATGATATTGATGATATTGATGATATTGATGATATTGATGATATGGATGATATTGATGATATTGATGATATTGATGATATTGATGATATTGATGATATGGATGATATGGATGATATTGATGATATTGATGATATTGATGATATTGATGATATTGATGATGATATTGATGATATGGATGATATTGATGATATGGATGATATTGATGATATTGATGATATTGATGATATTGATGATATTGATGATATTGATGATATGGATGATATTGATGATATTGATGATATTGATGATATTGATGATATTGATGATATTGATGATATTGATGATATGGATGATATTGATGATATTGATGATATTGATGATATTGATGATATTGATGATATTGATGATATTGATGATATTGATGATATTGATGATGATATTGATGATATTGATGATATTGATGATATTGATGATATTGATGATATTGATGATATTGATGATATTGATGATATTGATGATATGGATGATATTGATGATATTGATGATATTGATGATATTGATGATATTGATGATATGGATGATATGGATGATATTGATGATATTGATGATATTGATGATATTGATGATATTGATGATGATATTGATGATATGGATGATATTGATGATATGGATGATATTGATGATATTGATGATATTGATGATATTGATGATATTGATGATATTGATGATATTGATGATATGGATGATATTGATGATATTGATGATATTGATGATATTGATGATATTGATGATATTGATGATATGGATGATATTGATGATATTGATGATATTGATGATATTGATGATATTGATGATATTGATGATATTGATGATATTGATGATATTGATGATGATATTGATGATATTGATGATATTGATGATATTGATGATATTGATGATATTGATGATATTGATGATATTGATGATATGGATGATATTGATGATATTGATGATATTGATGATATTGATGATATTGATGATATGGATGATATGGATGATATTGATGATATTGATGATATTGATGATATTGATGATATTGATGATGATATTGATGATATGGATGATATTGATGATATGGATGATATTGATGATATTGATGATATTGATGATATTGATGATATTGATGATATTGATGATATTGATGATATGGATGATATTGATGATATTGATGATATTGATGATATTGATGATATTGATGATATTGATGATATTGATGATATGGATGATATTGATGATATTGATGATATTGATGATATTGATGATATTGATGATATTGATGATATTGATGATATTGATGATGTTGATGATGTTGATGATATTGATGATATTGATGATGATGTTGATATTGATGATATTGATGATATGGATGATATTGATGATATGGATGATATTGATGATATTGATGATATTGATGATATTGATGATATTGATGATATTGATGATATTGATGTTATTGATGATATTGATGATGTTGATGATATTGATGATATTGATGATATTGATGATATTGATGATGTTGATGATATTGATGATATTGATGGTATTGATGATATTGATGATGTTGATGATGTTGATGATATTGATGATATTGATGATATTGATGATATTGCCGTTTCCGGCCCGGTTTCAGGGGGACGAGGGACCGCCGGGGATTCCTGGACAGAAGGGAATCAAACTTTACGCTGAAGGACCCAAAGAGCTGAAGGTCCGGCCGGGTCGTCCGTCCGTCTCTCTGTGGACCTGGATTGATTGATTGATTGATTGATTGATTGATTGATTGATTGATTGATTGATTGATTGATTGATTGATTGATTGATTGATTGATTGATTGATTGATTGATTGATTGATTGATTGATTGATTGATTGATTGATCACATCACACTACAAGCTTTATCAACACAAACATTGTCGACAACATTTTGACTCTTGTATTGAGAAAAACCGACAGGGAGTAACTTTAATTTAGCTTTATACATTATTTGCATTATTTTATTTTATAATAAACCAAATCCTAAAGTTTCATAACGTGTGATTTTATAACCTGAGAAAAAAAAGAGCTGAGTCGACTGTTTCTGTCTTGCAGGGAGAACCAGGAGAACCGGGACAGAAAGGCTGCCCTGGAACTCCGGTGAGTCCAGACCAGAATCAGGAATCAGGAATCAGGAATCAGGAATCAGGAAACATGAATCAGGAATCAGGAATCAGAAATCAGGAACCAGAAATCAGGAATCAGGAATCAGGATTCAGGAATCAGGAAACAAGAATCAGGAATCAAAAATCAGGAACCAGGAATCAGAAATCAGGAATCAGAAATCAGGAACCAGAAATCAGGAATCAGGAATCAGGATTCAGGAATCAGGAAACAAGAATCAGGAATCAAAAATCAGGATTCAGGATTCAGGAACCAGGAATCAGGATTCAGGAATCAGAAATCAGGATTCAGGAACCAGGAATCAGGATTCAGGAATCAGAAATCAGGATTCAGGAACCAGGAATCAGGAATCTGTAATCAGGAACCTGGAATCTGGATTCAGGAATCAGGATTCAGGAATCAGGAACCTGGAATCTGGAATCAGGAATCTGGATTCAGGAATCAGGATTCAGGATTCAGGAATCAGGAACCTGGAACCTGGAATCTGGAATCTGGATTCAGGAATCAGGAATCAGGAGTCAGGATTCAGGAATCAGGAATCAAAAATCAGGAACCAGGAATCAGAAATCAGGAATCAGGAATCAGGAATCAGGAACCAGGAATCAGAAATCAGGAATCAGAAATCAGGAACCAGAAATCAGGAATCAGGAATCAGGAAACACGATTCAGGAATCAGAAATCACGAACCAGGAATCAGAAATCAGGAATCAGAAATCAAAAATCAGGAACCAGGAATCAGGAATCAGAAATCGGGAATCAGAAATCAGAAATCAGAAACCAGGAACCAGGAATCAGAAATCAGGAATCAGAAATCAGAAATCAGGAATCAGGAACCACGAATCAGGAAACCAGAAATCAGGAATCAGAAATCACGAATCAGAAATCAGGAACCAGGAACCAGGAATCAGGAAACCAGGAACCAGAAATCAGGAATCAGAAATAAGGAATCAGGAATCAGGAAACCAGGAATCAGAAATCAGGAACCAGGAATCAGAAATCACGAATCAGAAATCAGAAATCGGGAATCAGAAACCAGGAATAAGAAATCAGAAATCAGGAATCAGAAATCAGAAATCAGAAATCAGGAACCAGAAATCAGAAATCAGGAACCAGAAATAAGTAATCAGAAATCAGGAATCAGAAATCAGAAATCAGGAACCAGGAATCAGGAAACAGGATTCAGGAATCAGAAATCAGGAACCAGGAATCAGAAATCAGGAATGAGTCCAGAACCAGACGACCAGGCTCTTAATGAAAAACAGAGAATCACCAAGTGTTTTTTCAGAGGGAAAATCTGCAGTCGGGAAATGCAGTTCCTTCAATGACCACTAGGGGGAAATACAGTTCCTTTAACGACCACTAGGGGGAAATACAGTTCCTTTAATGACCACTAGGGGGAAATACAGTTCCTTTAACGACCACTAGGGGGAAATACAGTTCCTTTAACGACCACTAGGGGGAAATGCAGTTCCTTCAATGACCACTAGGGGGAAATACAGTTCCTTTAACGACCACTAGGGGGAAATACAGTTCCTTTAATGACCACTAGGGGGAAATACAGTTCCTTTAATGACCACTAGGGGGAAATACAGTTCCTTTAACGACCACTAGGGGGAAATACAGTTCCTTTAACGACCACTAGGGGGAAATACAGTTCCTTTAACGACCACTAGGGGGAAATACAGTTCCTTTAATGACCACTAGGGGGAAATACAGTTCCTTTAATGACCACTAGGGGGAAATACAGTTCCTTTAACGACCACTAGGGGGAAATACAGTTCCTTTAACGACCACTAGGGGGAAATACAGTTCCTTTAATGACCACTAGGGGGAAATGCAGTTCCTTCAATGACCACTAGGGGGAAATACAGTTCCTTTAATGACCACTAGGGGGAAATGCAGTTCCTTTAATGACCACTAGGGGGAAATACAGTTCCTTTAACGACCACTAGGGGGAAATACAGTTCCTTTAATGACCACTAGGGGGAAATGCAGTTCCTTCAATGACCACTAGGGGGAAATGCAGTTCCTTTAATGACCACTAGGGGGAAATACAGTTCCTTTAATGACCACTAGGGGGAAATGCAGTTCCTTTAATGACCACTAGGGGAAAATGCAGTTCCTTTAACGTCCACTAGGGGGCGACTCCACTGGCGAACGATCTCCATAAAACTCCATCAAGCTCCATGTTTATGGAGGTTGATTTGTTTCCTAATTATTCAATCAAAAAAAAGATTGCAATCAAAGAAAAAGTGTTTGAATGCAAAAAAAAATTGAGACTCAAAAATATGCATTCAAACAATGTTTTCTTTGATTGAAAAAGTTTTTTTTTTATTAAAGTGATTTTTTTTATTGAAAATATTTTTTTCTTTTTGAAACAACTTCTTTTTTGATTAAATGATAAAGACACAAACGTCCATCCCATAATATGGCCCAAACACAAAACAGCACTACTTCAATCAAACAAGTTGCTTCACACAAAAAAATTCACTTCTATCAAAGAAAACATTACCAAGAACATATATTAAAAAAATATATAAAATATTTTTTTGCATTCAAACACTTTTTTTCTTTGATTGAAATAAATATTTCTGATTGAAGTGATTTTTTTTTAATTGAAAATATATTTTTTGATTGTGGCAATCTTTTTTTTGATTGAATAATTAAGAAACAAATCAACCTCCATTCATGTTGAGAGTTTACGTTGGTTCCCCCTGGTGGAAGAACAGGAGCATTACAGTTAATAAGAAATAAGTACTATAGTTTTACCTGAAAGTACTACAGTGTACTTGTACCTGAAAGTACTACAGCGTACTTTTACCTGAAAGTACTACAGCGTACTTTTACCTGAAAGTACTACAGTGTACTTTTACCTGAAAGTACTACAGTGTACTTTTACCTGAAAGTACTACAGTGTACTTTTACCTGAAAGTACTACAGTGTACTTGTACCTGAAAGTACTACAGTGTACTTTTACCTGAAAGTACTACAGTGTACAATTACTTGAAAGTACTACAGTGTACTTGTACCTGAAAGTACTACAGTGTACTTTTACCTGAAAGTACTAGACTGTACTTTTACCTGAAAGTACTAGACTGTACTTTTACCTGAAAGTACTACAGCGTACTTTTACCTGAAAGTACTACAGCGTACTTTTACCTGAAAGTACTACAGCGTACGTTTCCCAGACGTCTGCAGGTTGTGATCATGTGATGAGGCATCATCCTAACGCTGAGTAATCAGAGTACAGATGAGTAATCAGAGTACTGGTGAGTAATCAGAGTACAGATGAGTAATCAGAGTACTGATGAGTAATCAGAGTACTGGTGAGTAATCAGAGTACTGGTGAGTAATCAGAGTACTGGTGAGTAATCAGAGTACTGATGAGTAATCAGAGTACTGGTGAGTAATCAGAGGGACTGATGAGTAATCAGAGTACTGGTGAGTAATCAGAGTACTGGTGAGTAATCAGAGTACTGATGAGTAATCAGAGTACTGATGAGTAATCAGAGTACTGGTGAGTCATCAGATTACTGGTGAGTAATCAGAGTACTGATGAGTAATCAGAGTACTGATGAGTAATCAGAGTACTGATGAGTAATCAGAGTACTGGTGAGTAATCAGAGTACTGGTGAGTAATCAGAGTACTGGTGAGTAATCAGAGTACTGATGAGTAATCAGAGTACTGGTGAGTAATCAGAGTACTGATTCTGTTTTCCTCCAGGGTTTCCCGGGACGGACCGGGTTCCGGGGCCAGAAGGGCGGCAGGGGAGACCCCGGATCTCTGGTGAGTAATCAGATTACTCCATCATAATCAGATTATTCCATTATGAACATGTAATCAGATTACTCCATCATGAACATGTAATCAGATTACTCCATCATGAACATGTAATCAGATTACTCCATCATGAACATGCAGCCCGGGGTGTGATGAGAGGAGTAATCAGATTACTCCATCATGAACATGTAATCAGATTACTCCATCATGAACATGCAGCCCGGGTTGTGATGAGAGGAGTAATCAGATTACTCCAACGGTGTCTGTGTTTCAGGGGAAACCAGGGAAGACGGGATTCCCCGGACAGATCGGACTGAGGGTAAATGTTCATGTTAATTAATTAATTAATTCATTCATTAATTAATTCATTCATTCATTCATTCATAATTAATTAATGTTCAAGCGCAACGTCGTTAGCACTAACGCTAATAAAATACAGCGCATTGTGGGATGTTTGTGTCCAAAAAATAATTAAAGTTTGTCTACACTTGATGGATGGATGGATGATGGATGGATGATGGATGGATGGATGATGGATGGATGGATGATGGATGATGGATGGATGGATGATGGATGATGGATGGATGGATGATGGATGGATGGATGATGGATGGATGGATGGATGGATGGATGGATGATGGATGATGGATGGATGGATGATGGATGGATGGATGATGGATGGATGGATGATGGATGATGGATGGATGGATGATGGATGGATGATGGATGGATGATTGATGATGGATGGATGATGGATGGATGATGGATGGATGATGGATGGATGGATGATGGATGGATGGATGATGGGTGGATGATGGATGGATGATGGATGGATGGATGATGGATGGATGATGGATGGATGATGGATGGATGATGGATGGATGGATGATGGATGGATGGATGGATGGATGGATGGATGGATGGATGGATGATGGATGATGGATGGATGGATGATGGATGATGGATGGATGGATGGATGGATGGATGGATGGATGATGGATGGATGGATGATGGATGATGGATGGATGGATGATGGATGATGGATGGATGGATGGATGGATGATGGATGGATGGATGATGGATGGATGGATGATGGATGGATGATGGATGGATGATGGATGGATGATGGATGGATGGATGGATGGATGGATGGATGGATGATGGATGATGGATGGATGGATGATGGATGATGGATGGATGGATGGATGGATGATGGATGGATGGATGGATGATGGATGGATGGATGATGGATGGATGGATGGATGGATGGATGGATGGATGATGGATGATGGATGGATGGATGATGGATGATGGATGGATGATTGATGATGGATGGATGATGGATGGATGATGGATGGATGGATGATGGATGGATGGATGATGGGTGGATGATGGATGGATGATGGATGGATGGATGATGGATGGATGATGGATGGATGATGGATGGATGGATGATGGATGGATGATGGATGGATGATGGATGGATGATGGATGGATGATGGATGGATGGATGGATGGATGATGGATGGATGGATGATGGGTGGATGATGGATGGATGATGGATGGATGGATGGATGGATGATGGATGGATGAATGATGGGTGGATGATGGATGGATGGATGATGGGTGGATGATGGACGGATGATGGATGATGATGGACGGATGATGGGTGGATGATGGATGGATGATGGATGGATGATGGATGGATGATGGATGGATGATGGGTGGATGATGGATGGATGGATGGATGGATGATGGGTGGATGATGGATGGATGATGGATGGATGGATGATGGGTGGATGATGGACGGATGATGGATGGATGGATGGATGATGGGTGGATGATGGATGGATGATGGGTGGATGATGGATGGATGATGGATGGATGGATGGATGGATGGATGATGGGTGGATGATGGATGGATGATGGATGGATGATGGATGGATGATGGGTGGATGATGGATGGATGATGGATGGATGATGGATGGATGATGGGTGGATGATGGATGGATGATGGATGGATGATGGATGGATGGATGGATGGATGATGGGTGGATGGATGATGGATGGATGATGGATGGATGAATCGTCCACTGACCGGTATGTTTTCTGTTTCCAGGGAAACCCCGGGTTTCCAGGAGATCTGGGACCTCCGGGGATCGACGGAGGTCCGGTGAGTCGCCAGTATTCACTAGCCGTGGCTCAGCATTCACTAGCCGTGGCTCAGCATTCACTAGCCGTGGCTCAGCATTCACTAGCCGTGGCTCGGCATTCACTAGCCGTGGCTCGGCATTCACTAGCCGTGGCTCAGCATTCACTAGCCGTGGCTCAGCATTCACTAGCCGTGGCTCAGCATTCACTAGTCGTGGCTCAGCATTCACTAGCCGTGGCTCAGCATTCACTAGCCGTGGCTAGCATTCACTAGCCGTGGCTCGGCATTCACTAGCCGTGGCTCGGCATTCACTAGCCGTGGCTCGGCATTCACTAGCCGTGGCTCGGCATTCACTAGCCGTGGCTCGGCATTCACTAGCCGTGGCTAGCATTCACTAGCCGTGGCTCGGCATTCACTAGCCGTGGCTCGGCATTCAATTCAATTCAATTCAATTTTATTTATATAGCGTCTAATACAACAGAGTTGTCTCTAGACGCTTTACAGAGACCCATACCCAGAACATGACCCCCGAGCAGTTATTACATAAACAATGGCAGGTAAAAACTCCCCTAGTGGGAGAAAAACCTTAAGCCAAACAGTGGCAAGGAAAAACTCCCCTTTAGGAGGGAAGAAACCTTGAGCAGGACCAGGCTCATCAGGGGGGACCCTCCTGCCGAGGGGCAGACTGGTGGGTCAGGGACGGCAACAGCACAGCAGGCAGGTGGAAGCAGCAACGGGATGACCCGGGGTGGGGACCGCAGGCCAGCACACAGCTCCCGAAGCTCCGGCCCAATCAGCAAGTCCCAGGTTGGGGTGCAGGGTCAGGAAAAGACTTGTGCTCCGTAATGCAAGCTACAAGCCACCCACGGCCACCTGCAGGACAAAAGAGAGAAAAGGGAGGAGAAGGGGGGGCCAGCAACGGGATGACCAGGGGTGGGGACCGCAGGCCAGCACGCAGCTCCCGAAGCTCCGGCCCAATCATCAAGTCCCAGGTTGGGGTGCAGGGTCGGGGAAAGGTTGAGAAGGGGCAGGGCCAGGGAGAGGAGTCTTGAGGGACGAACATTCTCCCCCGCCCAAAAGGGGCCGTTACCCTGCCCCCCTCACTCCCACACTGCAGGTTCCGGTGTCCGGCAAAGGATGCTGCAACATGGACAAAAGAGAGAAAAGGGAGGAGAAGGGGGGGCCAGCACAAGAAACCACAGGAGCGACTCTGACACACTAAAGTTTACACTACCTAGAGATTTACCAACACCAGCTAGAGGTTTACTAAACACTAACTATAGGCTTTACTAAACAGAAATGTTTTAAGTTTAGTTTTAAAGGTGGAGGTGGTGTCAGCCCCCTTAACCCAGATTGGAAGTTGGTTCCATAGTAGTGGCGCCTGATAGCAGAACGCCCGCCCTCCAAATCTACATTTAGATACTCTAGGAACTACAAGTAAACCTGCACTCTGAGAACGGAGAGCTCTGACAGGAACATAAGGCACTATCAGGTCTTGCAAATAATGCGGAGCTAAGCCGTTTTGGGCTTTATACGCAAGTAATAAAATTTTAAATTGGATTCTGAATTTTACGGGTAACCAATGGAGCGACGCTAACACTGGAGAGACGTGGTCTCTCCTGCTAATTCCTGTCAGTACTCGTGCTGCTGCATTTTGGATCAGCTGGAGCCTATTCAGCAATTTACTTGGACATCCTGCTAATAACACATTACAGTAATCTAGTCTAGAAGATACAAACGCATGAACTAGTTTTTCTGCATCACTCTGTGAGAGGATTTTCCTAATCTTTGCAATATTACGGAGATGGAAAAAGGCTATTTTACAAACCTGATTGACATATGGTTTAAACGACAAATCCTGATCGAAAATAACACCAAGATTTCTCACAGTTGCACTGGAAGCCATCGCAACACCAGCTAATCCCTTCCTAAAATGCTCTGGACCAAGAATGATAACCTCTGTTTTATCTGAATTTAGAAGCAGGAAATTTCTGGACATCCAGTCCTTGATGTCCCTAAGACATGCCTGAAGTTTAACTAACGGTTCTGTTTCATCCGGCTTCATAGACAAATAGAGCTGCGTATCATCAGCATAACAATGAAATTGTATGCCGTGATTCTGGATTATACTTCCCAACGGCTGCATGTATAAACTGAACAAGATTGGCCCTAGCACTGAACCCTGCGGAACACCATAACAGACCCTCGACTGTTCTGAAGAAACCTCATGTACATGAACAAACTGGAACCTGTCAGATAGGTATGATTTAAACCAACATAGAGCTGTCCCTTTAATCCCAACAACATGCTCTAACCTGTGCAGTAAAATGCCATGATCTATAGTGTCAAAAGCAGCACTGAGGTCCAGTAGAACCAGTATGGACACTAATCCCTTATCTGAGGTCCAGTAGAACCAGTATGGAAACTAATCCCTTATCTGAGGCCATAAGGAGGTCATTCGTGACTCGAACAAGTGCTGTCTCTGTGCTATGATGCATTCTGAACCCTGACTGAAAGACTTCAAACAGATCATTTCTATACAAATAGTCACATAACTGGCTTGAAACTGCCTTTTCCAGAATTTTAGACACAAATGGAAGGTTGGAAATTGGTCTATAATTAGCTAAGGTGTCTGGGTCAAGAGAAGGTTTTTTAAGTAAAGGTTTAATTACTGCGACTTTGAAAACCTGTGGTACATATCCTAAACTTAGGGATAGGTTGATTTGGTCCAGTATTGTCGTACCAATAAGAGAAAAAATATGTTTGAATAGTCGAGTCGGGATGGGGTCTAACATACATGTGGTTGACTTAGCTCTATTGACGAGTGAACTCAGCTCAGGGAGGTCTATAGGATCAAAACAGTCTAGAGACAAGTCAGAGCCTAGGGAAGTCGCTAAAGCTGAAGAAACACCTACAACCGGCTGGTTGATTTCTTCTCTAATTCTCGCGATTTTACTGTTGAAGAAGCCCATAAAGTCCTCACTACTGAGAGCTGCAGGAATGCACGGCTCAACAGAGTTGTGACTCTTTGTCAGCCTGGCTACAGTGCTGAACAGAAAACGTGGGTTACTTTTGTTATCCTCTATCAACGTTGAATAATAAGCTTTTCACTAGCCGTGGCTCGGCATTCACTAGCCGTGGCTCTGCATTCACTAGCCGTGGCTCGGCATTCACTAGCCGTGGCTAGCATTCACTAGCCGTGGCTAGCATTCACTAGCCGTGGCTAGCATTCACTAGCCGTGGCTCAGCATTCACTAGCCGTGGCTCAGCATTCACTAGCCGTGGCTCAGCATTCACTAGCCATGGCTAGCATTCACTAGCCATGGCTAGCATTCACTAGCCGTGGCTCAGCATTCACTAGCCGTGGCTCAGCATTCACTAGCCGTGGCTCAGCATTCACTAGCCGTGGCTTAGCATTCACTAGCCGTGGCTCAGCATTCACTAGCCGTGGCTCAGCATTCACTAGCCGTGGCTCAGCATTCACTAGCCGTGGCTAGCATTCACTAGCCGTGGCTCGGCATTCACTAGCCGTGGCTCGGCATTCACTAGCCGTGGCTCGGCATTCACTAGCCGTGGCTCGGCATTCACTAGCCGTGGCTCGGCATTCACTAGCCGTGGCTAGCATTCACTAGCCGTGGCTCGGCATTCACTAGCCGTGGCTCTGCATTCACTAGCCGTGGCTCGGCATTCACTAGCCGTGGCTCGGCATTCACTAGCCGTGGCTAGCATTCACTAGCCGTGGCTAGCATTCACTAGCCGTGGCTCAGCATTCACTAGCCGTGGCTCAGCATTCACTAGCCGTGGCTCAGCATTCACTAGCCGTTGAAAGCCGGTTGAAAGCAGGTTGCGGCTTTCAACCGGCTTTCAACGCGAGCGACAGGGCATCCAACAAATGTTCAGCTCAAAACGGCGCGCCGCGTCGCTGCGTCCAGTTAGGACAGTCCAATAGAAAATAAAGACATGGAATTGATTTTGTCGCTGACGCTCGCTCGCGTCGCATGCAGTTAGGACACGGTGGAACTGGTCCTGATTCTGTTATTACAGCCGTGGCTCCGTCGTCTTACTGGTCCTGATTGTGTGTTTTAGGCGTCTACGTGTATATTTTTATGTTACTAATTGTGTGTTTCAGGGGGACAAGGGCGAGCGCGGGCCCTCGGGTCTCCAGGGAGAGGTGAGTCTGTCCAGTAAAACGTCCAGCAGGTTTAAAGGGACAGGAAATACCAACCTGGTTCTGTTTCCACCAGGCCGTCTACCGGCACCAGTACCTGAAGGGCCAGCCGGGTTTCCCCGGGGTCCCCGGGGGCCCAGGACTCCCCGGAGAGCAAGGTACGTAATGTAACGATATAATAATATAAACAAAACGATATAATAATACAAACATAACGATATAATAATACAAACGTAACGATATAATAACACAAACAAAACTATATAATAATACAAACTTAACGATATAATAATACAAACATAACTATATAATAATACAAACTTAACGATATAATAATATAAACAAAACTATATAATAATACAAACATAACGAACCTGAAGGGCCAGCCGGGTTTCCCCGGGGCCCCCGGGGGCCCAGGACTCCCTGGAGAGCAAGGTATTCTCATTTCATCAGTTGTCTCCCGTGACTTTTACAAGCTGCTGCTAAAATGAAATGGGATACAAATGTAACGATACAACAATACAAATGTAACAATATAATAATACAAATTTAACAATATAACAATACAAACGTACCGATATAACAATACAAACGTAACAATACAAACTTGACGATATAATAATACAAACGTAACGATGGATCATGGATAGAAGTTGTAAGTTACGTCGCATGTTATCGGTAGAGGAAAAGAAAAGACTTTGTTCCTGTTATTACAGTCTATTGCCGCACAAAGCTTAGACATTTTTAACACTAACGCTTTACTGATGGACTATTGTCTGTTCATGTCAAAACAATACAACGTACAACACTAGATACAGTACAACGTTTTTTTTTTATCTGCTCCCTTAATGTCTGATATCAACTCAGTACAAGATCATCGGATCAGTCTAATATATCCGTCTTGTGATGTCATGTGACCTGCTGTGAATCTGTTTCAGGACTCATCGGGTTCCCAGGAATGGAGGGAGAGCCAGGTACGTTACCGTCGTCGTCCCTGTGAATCGTCCGTCTCCATCTCCCCGTGTCCTTTTCTTCTCTCAAACCCACTAACTTTATTTCCTCTTTCACCACATCCACAAACCTGCTGATGTTGCTACAGGATTAAATGAGAGGAAAGTGTCAACTGGGTTGGGGTTAGGTTTTTTGGGTTAACCTGTTTCTACAACTCTGCACGTCTCACTTGTTCCTTCTCCTCCATCCTTCAGGGATCCTCTCCCTCTCTTCACTCTGTCATCAGGACCGTCTCTCCACTCTTCGTCCTCTTCAATGTCCTCTTCAATGTCCTCTTCAATGTCCTCTTCAATGTCCTCTTCAATGTCCTCTTCAATGTCCTCTTCAATGTCCTCTTCAATGTCCTCTTCAATGTCCTCTTCAATGTCCTCTTCAATGTCCTCTTCAATGTCCTCTTCAATGTCCTCTCCAGTCTCACTGATCTTTGCCGGCTCCTGGTCCACAACAGTCTCCTCTTCTGCTCTTCGTTCTCTTTCGTTTTCCTCATTCATCAACTTTTCAAAGTTCTCTCTCCATCCTCTCCATCTCTGTCTCTCTGGCTCTCCAACCGGTAAAAGTCATGTTCCTCCTCTTTAGCAGCAGGTTTCATTGAGGTTGTTGGTCATTCTCTTCTGCACAGCTTTCTGGAGGTCCCACCGCAGGATTTCGACTGGGTCATTCCAAAACCTTGGTGTCATCATTCTGATGTAGATTTGCTGCTAGGTTTCCTGTCACATGACCCAATCAAGGTTTAACTGTCTGACAGACTCACATTTATCTCTAGATAGGGGTGTAACGATACACTAATCTCACCATACGATAACGATACACGATATTGAGATCACGATAACGATACGATATTATAGCAGTATTTTTTTAACGACCTTGAATGAGGAACATATGACTGGAAAAAATTGGTCTTTTATTTGAAAGACACAAAATACAAAACAATGCTGTGCGTTTGCACTATTGTTACAGTTTGTAATGCTTTATAACTGTTTAAGTTTTAAAGAGAAAGCCAGGCCAACCATTTTCCACAAACTGAACTAAAAGTAAATGTCAGGTTTGCATTATGATCTTCAGTTTCATACAAGTACAAATATTTAGACACAAACTGAATAGTTTCTCTCATGTATGACTTTAGTTTTTAGTTTTAGTACTAAAATTAAGTAAATAAATAAAAGTAAATAAATACATACAATTTTACATCATAAAAAATATTGATTCATGCTCACCTTATAAGTGTAAGAGGAGATTTATTTTTGTTAAGAAGGTTATTTCATTATATTATAAATATATTCTTTATATTCTGATGTAAATCAGGGACTAGTTTATCTGTAGTGATTAGTCTGTTTTAGATTGTGCGGAGTGATACGCCACAGTACGGCACTAGGTGTTGTGTTGATGTTCTAAAATCCTACACTGTTGAGGGACATTAAAGTACACTGGAACTCAGCAGAAGTTTCCCCGTGTTTATCCTACTCACCACCCCAAAAAGGTTTAATTTAATAAGGTTTAACTCTACACCAGCCTTACATCAGTAAAAGGTTTAATTTAATAAGGTAAGGCTTAACTCTACACCAGCCTTACATCAGTAAAAGTTCAGAGCTCAAAACCTGCAAGAGTCCCGTGATCGGGACCAAAACGGTACTAGTTTCTTCTAAGCGGAGGAAGATTTTGGTCCGCGGGGTCGAGGCGCGGTCGTTACTAGTCAACACAATAGATTAATATTAATCCAATCCAATTAATCCAATATCAGATACAGTTTGTCACCTCCACGACACGTTTCGTGACGTTTTTGTATCGCAAAATTTCGTGGCACGATATATTGTTACTCCCCTATCTCTAGAGGACTCTGGTCTGCAGAGGAGTTTGTTCGGATGCAGTTTCGTAATCCTCAGTCGTTGCTATTTAGACAGAACATGTTTTGGACTCGTCAGGAATCAACAATCTCTCTAACCACGTTTTTTTGTTCCTCTGTCGTCATTTGAAGAAACTAAATAAAGTCTGTTCTTTGGTTCTGAAGGCGTGGGTCGCATTGGTCCATCCGGTCCTCAGGGACCACCTGGGACGTCTGGATTCAGAGGAGAACCAGGAGACCCCGGACCTTATATCGTTGGGCCCCCGGGTTTAAATGGAGTGCCAGGAAGTCAAGGGGCTAATGGAGAGCCTGGAGAACCTGGAATTCCAAGTAATGTTAAAGTTTTATCAGATCTGGTGTCCCACAGGGAGTCATCGTAGGGCCTCTGCCTTTCATCATTAAAGAGGCTAAAGAAGGGAAGATTTACTTTTTAACTTTTTTCTTTGTTGCTGTCAGACTTTGTGGAGGGAGGAATCGGTTTTCCAGGAGCTAAAGGTGTCAGAGGTCTGACGGGACTGGCCGGATTCATAGGGGACGTCGGACAGAAGGGTGAGTGAGTGAAAATAATTTAAGGTGGTAATATGTGATGCCATGTCTGAGACCTGAGACCTGAGACTGTCAGTATGACCGCTCAAAAACTCAGAGATGCACTTTCGACATCTCTGAATTCAGCTGAACTCGGCCTTAGTTTAGTGTTTCAGCATCAGAAATCAGATTCCAGTGGAAGACTCCACTACGTTGACGGAATCACAAGATTCTGACAAATCTTTGAGCTTTCTTCATTGGCCTGATAAATCAGAAACAAGTCATGTCGGCTCTCGTCGGCCATTTCTGTTGGCCAAAGGAGAAGATACAACCAGACGTACCCAGCGGTCATCTCTGAGCCATCCAGTCTTTCCTTTGATTAGTTTTGATTAGAATAATATGAGGTCATTTAACTTCTTCCTGATTCTATTGGCTGTGGAGACTCCACAGAGCTGTCAATCATTCAAATCCATCAAAACGCCTGAGATTGGTAGGGTTAGGGACCCATCACTCCTGAGATTGGTAGGGTTAGGGAACCATCACTCCTGAGATTGGTAGGGTTAGGGAACCATCACTCCTGAGATTGGTAGGGTTAGGGAACCATCACTCCTGAGATTGGTAGGGTTAGGGAACCATCACTCCTGAGATTGGTAGGGTTAGGGAACCATCACTCCTGAGATTGGTAGGGTTAGGGAACCATCACTCCTGAGAATTGGTAGGGTTAGGGAACCATCACTCCTGAGATTGGTAGGGTTAGGGAACCATCACTCCTGAGATATGTCCTTGTACAAGCACCTTCAGCTCAGCACATACTTAAAACGTCAGCCTGAGAAACCTCAGGGTTTTACTGAAGAGAAAGAAAAGAGACGGTTAAAACGAGGAGATTGGTGATGGATGGATGATTCATGATGGGTGGGTGGAGGATTTGGTTGTATTTTACTACGTAATTTGACACATTGGATCTTTTTAAACGTAAACTATGTGTCCTGATGTTTTTATTTCATTTCCCAGGCGATAAGGGCGAGATGTGCTTCGTTTGCTCCGTTATCGCCGGTCCTCCTGGATCCCCGGGAGAACGAGGAGAGCCCGGTATAACCGGCTCTCGAGGTAAGAAGCAAATCACCCCTGTGAGCGTCCGCATCTGTCTCCATGAGAAGATCATCGATTATTATCATTGATTATTGATACTGATGACCCAGAGTTAGCTCATGTCTCCGGGACGTTTCTACTTCCAGGTGAGACTGGATTTCTGGGTGAAAAAGGGAGCAGAGGCATCAAAGGTATCCTGGGACCAGCCGGTCAACGGGTGAGTTCAGCTCTTGAAATAAGTGTCTGGAGGTAGAAACAGGGAAATATTTACCTGTTTCAAGATCTGATATCACTTTAGATAAAAGCAAATAAACAACAGTGAGAATCAGAGTCAAAGCAGAACAAGGAACGAAGGAGTTGGAGAAAACTGACCAGAAAAACAACCAATGGGACGAGGTTTCTTTATTCTTACGCCGTGTCTGTTTGTCTTCAGGGTCCCTTTGGTCTTCCGGGTGTCCCGGGGCCCCCGGGGCCCGCTGGAGAACCAGGTATCATGCGCAGGCTGGGACAGAAGGGTGAGGAAGGGGATCAGGGGGAGTCGGGAGCCCCAGGACTCGAGGGGAGAGAAGGACGTCCCGGACTCGGGGGACCTAAAGGAGTCCCGGGGGAGAAGGGGGATCCGGTGAGTACCTGTGTAGTACCTGCTGAGTACCTGTGCAGTACCTGCTGAGTACCTGCTGAGTACCTGTAGTACCTGTGTAGTACCTGCTGAGTACCTGTAGTACCTGTGTAGTACCTGCTGAGTACCTGTGTAGTACCTGTGTAGTACCTGCTGAGTACCTGCTGAGTACCTGTGTAGTACCTGTGTAGTACCTGCTGAGTACCTGTGTAGTACCTGCTGAGTACCTGCTCAGTACCTGTGTAGTACCTGCTGAGTACCTGTGTAGTACCTGTGTAGTACCTGCTGAGTACCTGTGTAGTACCTGTGTAGTACCTGCTGAGTACCTGCTGAGTACCTGCTGAGTACCTGTGTAGTACCTGTGTAGTACCTGCTGAGTACCTGTGTAGTACCTGCTGAGTACCTGTGTAGTACCTGCTGAGTACCTGCTGAGTACCTGCTGAGTACCTGTGTAGTACCTGTGTAGTACCTGTGTAGTACCTGCTGAGTACCTGCTGAGTACCTGTGTAGTACCTGCTGAGTACCTGTGTAGTACCTGTGTAGTACCTGCTGAGTACCTGTGTAGTACCTGTGTAGTACCTGTGTAGTACCTGCTGAGTACCTGCTGAGTACCTGTGTAGTTCCTGTGTAGTACCTGCTGAGTACCTGGTCCCATCGTCCCGTGTTCGGTTCTTTTTTTTTCTGCATATATATTGGTTAGTTGGTAAAAACCTAAGGCATATACGCATTTTTAAAATATAATATATATCATATATATTTATTTTATTAATATATATATATATAGTTATATTTGAAGGGGAGGGGGGGTAAAGGTTTCTTTTCTTTTACCTTGTCTGCATATATATTAATTGTTAAAGGAGCCGTCTGTAAGAAATGGCCAAAACTGGTACTGCAGTCACTTTCCAAATATTGTTGAGCGGCGTGTACCCTCCCCCTCCTCCCCCCGACCAGAGGTTGCCAGGTAGGCTGCAGAATGCAGCAGGAACGTAGGCTGCCATGGCTGCCATAATTAGAGCCGAGCTGGCAACCCGGATGCCGAAACAATACTGACTTGGTGATTGGGAGATAGGTGGAGGGTGGAGCTTCAGAAACAATACTGACTTGGTGATTGGGAGATAGGTGGAGGGTGGAGCTTCAGAAACAATACTGACTTGGTGATTGGGAGATAGGTGGAGGGTGGAGCTTCAGAAACAATACTGACTTGGTGATTGGGAGATAGGTGGAGGGTGGAGCTTCAGAAACAATACTGACTTGGTGATTGGGAGATAGGTGGAGGGTGGAGCTTCAGAAACAATACTGACTTGGTGATTGGGAGATAGGTGGAGGGTGGAGTTTCAGAAACAATACTGACTTGGTGATTGGGAGATAGGTGGAGGATGGAGCTTCAGAAACAATACTGACTTGGTGATTGGGAGATAGGTGGAGGGTGGAGTTTCAGAAACAATACTGACTTGGTGATTGGGAGATAGGTGGAGGGTGGAGCTTCAACATAAACATCAGTTGAGGGCTGCAACTCCTCTTTTTAAACTGGAATATCCTGGCTTGAGTGCTGTTGTCAGTGACATAAGTATTTGAAATGAACATGATTTTTAAATGTCTGTTGACATATCGGGGTCATTTTATGATTCGTTTTATTATTGCTCTTACATACAGCTCCTTTAATTGTTAATACCAAGTTGGTAAAAACCTAAGGCATATATTGTACATATCCATTCTTGTTCGGTTCTGACCAGGAGGGGAATCATTCAGGGGCTTTGCTTAATCCATATGGAATTAGGGCGGGGAGAATTGATGCATTGATTTTTAGATATTTTTACTGTTAGGTTTAAAACAACATTACATAAATTCATAATGAGAAAAGACACAGAGACTACCTTGGAATGGGTTTTAGCGAACTCCTGCAGGAGGGGGGAGAGCAGAGGAGTGCAGGGCAACTGCCCTCATTGAGAACTCCTGAGCTTCCCCAAGATCCTCCCTCTAGAAGATGCTTTTATTAAGAAACTTTGACAGGAATTGATCATATGAGGACAATGCATAGTAAACAGTAGACAGTAGACATTGGGTAGTGGACAATGGGTGGAAGTGATAACGTATGATTGAGTCCTGACATTACAGTGGTGACCTGTCACAGGACAGTTCAAAACCTAGTAGATCAGGAAGTGGCTGATGTGGCTTCTGTTAGCCACTCATGTGACAGTTTCACAATGACAAAACAAGTTCAAAGGTTGATTTACCTCACATTTCCCTACTCTTGTCAATTTGAAACTTCAACTAAAATCCGTCCATTAGGCTTAGAATAATAGCCTCATAAATATTTAAGGTCAAACATTTAAAAAAAAGCTAGGGCTTATCGCGTAATTATATGTCAAGGGAGAGGCGAAAACCCGATTATATGGGGCAAAAATTCCTCTCCGACCCTCCTAGTGAGCAATCACTCTGGCCAAGACACATAAAAGCTTAAAACATTTCACAGTAAATAAAATGAAACAATCTATACTCCAGTGTTATCATAAACAGGTTGTCCTCATTTAGAGTTCGATGGAGTTGTTGGCAATACTGGACTAACTTCCTTAGTCCAGTGGATGGTTGGATGGTTCTTTGGATCATTGCACTTAGACACAGAATGATACACTCAGAACCGTACAAGGACAGTAATAATCGAAATCATAATCTAGCCATTATGTCAGTCCAGGGGCCGGAAGTCAGGCAGGACCCAAAAGTGGTCTCCTGCTGAGCGTCTGTCTTCTGACACAACTTTGGCCAACTGACGTAATTCGGCTATAGCTTTGGTAACATTAGCTTCAGCACCAGTTTATGAACGTACATCAGTGTAATCATATTACAACACAGCAATGCAAGTAAAGAGTTTAAGGAACAATTCCTAACATGTCAGCATGAGTCCTTAGTGGAAAAGTTTCTTCCATCTCTCGGAGCTCCTCTCCAGTCTGTTGTCGCAAGTCAGTTTGGGCTAGTCATCTTCAGGCTAGCTTTCACTGCAACTGGTGGACGCATGTAGATCGTTCAGCCATCTTTACTGCTGTCGGTGTCCTGATCTAGACCACAAAGGGGCCATCCTGACGGGGTGATGACCATGTTTTTCGTCTCACCAATCAGGATCTGGATCTGGTTTCAGCAGTTCCTGCTTAGAAGAGAGAGAGAGAGAGCAGAAACCAGCAGCCCACAAGAACTTTTGAACATTCTCATGTACATTCCGACTAATGGCCGTCATTCAGGCCATGGCTTTCCTGAGCCTTAATTTACCAGGCCATTAGTTCACTCCAAGAACGAAATCCATATGAACAACTTCAAATGGATAGGTCCTTTCACGACACTGACCTCTCTTAGGCCTCATATTGCCTTGCATATTGTATCTGCAACATGTCGGAAAGACCCTACAAAAATTTTTAAAAGGGTATTTAGTATTTAATTCTTTGTGTACTATACTATTCATCCCTCCTGTTTGAGCTATGGGACTTCCCATGGCTCAATTTATCCACCAGGGGGAACAGATTCTTTGGAAGGCCCGGTCTGCTTCGCACCACACAGAGGCCTTCTGAAGTTACAGCAGCACCTTCATTTAGCCAAATGCGTTTCTCTTTTTGCAAGAGCATTGTTTCGAATGTCAACAGGGGATAGAGGGGGGTCAGGGCTGTCTGAGTCCTGACTCCTCCCCAGATAAGTGGTTTTCCCACTTCTTGACCTATGCACCCTGGCAAGTCGGCAAGTTTGACTTAATGATTCTCTAGGGTAGGTTATCTCTACGTCCCAGAGAGATCCCCCAGATCCCCTTAGATTAGAAGGGGGCAAAACCTGTTAAATTCTGTCTCCTATCTCAAGGACCACAGAACTCTCCTATTTCAAAATGTTCTCATTGCAATCCAAGTGGGTTATGGTTTAATGAAAGTAACACCACACAAAAACTGTCAGTGCAGCAACTCTCCTGTAATGTAAAAAGTAGTCTTCAGTGAACTTATATATATATAAACAATAAGTCATTGTCACAAAACGTTGGACTGAAAGGAAGCATTCTATCAAATAATGCCTTCTCAACTGTTGTTGAGCTCTATTGTAGCACGCCCAAAAGGAATACCAGAAAATTGTCTCCAGATTAATCATATAGTCTTCAGGAGATACTTAATCTTCTGTTTGCATGCTGTAATGCAAATGCATGCTTTTCTATGAAGACTTATAGAAGTCTTAAGAAAATTGTGGGATAAATTCCGATGTGTAAACTAAGCAGACAAAAACCCACTGAACTTTAAACACAAACTTCAGATCATCTGCATGTGGGTTTTGTGTATTAGTGCATATGTGGAAATTACTTCTCCTCAAACTACACTAAGCAAACTCAATTGGTGCATTTCAGATGAACTCACAACCTAAATGGTAGCAACACTGATCACAAATGTACACATTTTCAGTGTGAATAGGCTAGTATGCACTCAGAGTTCTTCTTTTCTAAAAAGATTGTTCAACGGGTTTGTTTCTTCTCCACACACTCCTTTCCGTGTAAAATGTCACTGACTGACATGCAAATGACAATAGACTCATGAACACGCCTCACTCCACTGTATCCAAAACACAGCGGCGCCCATTTTACGGGACAAAACTAGGGCTGAAACGATTCATCGAATAATTCGAGTAATTCGATTATAAAAGATGATCGAGGAATTTTCTCTGCCTCGAGGAATCGTTTAATTTCACCATCTCAAAGCCTCGTATTAGATGGCACTGATGCACCAGACTGATACCGAGGGCCTTCACCATCAGCCGAACCTGACAATTTACCCTCTTGAATTAAGCTTAGCTTTCTATGCTGCCATTCATGTTTTTTGCTTTAACAACAAAAGTTCCTTTTGTTGCTAAAAACTCAAAACAGTATCTGCAGAAACTGAAGAACGAGTCCCCACACCAGGTTTAAGAATTCCTTTCTCCAACAAAACTGCCTTCACACTGACTTTAACAGACTCCTTTAATTTTCTATCTGCTACTTCAAGCTCATACTTCTCAGCAATTAGCAGCAACTGGTCCTTAGTACACTGATCTAATAGTGCTGCTGACGACGAATCAACAAACTCATCCACTACAGATGCCATGCTACACTATCTACACAAAGTGACAAAGAAAAAATAAATAAATCAATACTTTAAGTGTTGGAACCACAAACAAAGCCTGGGGGAAAAATAAACAAGGAAAAAAGGTAAACCCAAAAGTAAAGAACCAAAAGGAGATGGAGATTCCGGCCAAAAAGAACAAAAGAGGGGTAAGCACAGGGCCAGCCCGCAATGGGCCGTCGGACCATGCACTTTCCCCACTAAAGAAAAACCAGGTAAATCTATAACCTTAAACAAAACCGATAACAGGACTACCGGCAATCTCCAACTCAAACTAAAATAAGAAAACTCTGCCAATATGGACAGAGGAAAACACACCTTCCCCAAGACCAGTCTCAAAGTTCCAACCCTCACCTTATTTATTGCAACCAAAGCATTACAAACCACAAAAACAAAACTTAAGGACAAATGCTTTCCTACTCCCAAACTCCACCGACCAAAAACCTCCTTCAAAACTGAAAATCAGGGAGAGAAGAATCACATGTGGAACTCCCAACACTGGCACCTAACTAATTGGCTTCAACAGGTGCTACCAATAAGCCACTCTGAAACCAAATGACTTCAAATAAAACTACGGCCAAACTAAAATTCCTAACAGGAACACAAACCATATGCCAGCATCAAAAACCAATAGTCAGACCAAAGGACGAGCCACCATTTTGTCACACACCGGGCCAGTTAGTGACAAAGAGGGAGTCCACACATGAGTCACCAAATTCAAAAATGTAATTTATTAAAGTAAAAATTAAATCAAAACAAACCAAAAGTATATGTAGGTTTAAATGTAGAGTGTCAGTCATGTATGCTGTGTGTGGGTGAATGAAGTATGCTGAGTGCAAGTATTGTGCAGGAGGAAAGAATACTTAGTTCCCCATTGGCAGGTGGAAACCCAGAACCAGCCCCTAGATACCCTGGCTCCCACACACACACACACACACACACACAGGTGAGGCCAATTGGGCTGACGACCTGCCACAACTTCCAACCAGGAAGCCGAATGGCCAATCAGGAGGGAGAGGGGCAGGCCGTCACAGGCCCCGACTACATTAAATGGAACACAACGCGCTGACGCTGCGCCCAAAATAGATCCATGCCTGTGCCTACATCCATGCGCTGCGCACGTTAAAGGGGGAAGAGAGAGGCGGCGGGCATGTTTGGTTTTTATAACATGCCATGGTCAGGCACTCTGTAATGGCCCTGACGGGAGACACATGTAGCTCAGCGTTTAACTTTTATTTTCAATCCACGCTATATTCTTCTGGTCTCTTCTCCCATGTTCCCCCTCTAAAGCCAAAATCATTGTCCCGCATTAAATCGACCCAGAGCCTACGCCGCAGCCTACGCCGCTCTCTGGCGAGGGCAGAGAGCGCCGGTCGGGCTGGCGGTGCTGCGCTGCCATGCAGGCTCTTTTGCCACGGCTACGCAGCGACGCGCCCCATTTTACGTTGTTGTAACGTGGAACCATAAATCAGCCCTTACCCGGTACATAAACCTCTGTTCCCGCTACAGTTTTAATTAAAAGAAAAGGCAGAAAATGCCAGACAAATAAAAACGTAATAAAGCTAAACTGGGTAGTTTACAATTTCAGCTCTGTAATCATTCATGGATAAAACAAGTAGCGCTGGTGCCTAATGTGCTCCAATACAGCAGGTCTCATAATTTTATTTTGAACACTGCCAATACTCTCACTTAAAACTTAACTAGAACATAAAATTAGCTTGACACAAATGAAAGTTCAATTGAAACACGTGGAAAAAACACCCAACCTTTTAAGTTATGTGTGACACCAGGGGCCCGTTTCACAAAGCAGGTTTAGTGAGAACTCTGAGTCTGTTAACCCTGAAATGAGGGAAACTCTGAGTTTTCCGTTTCACAAAGGGAGGTAACTCAAACCAGAGAAAGAGAGGTAACTCTAGCCTGTTTCACAAAGAGAGGTAACTTAAGCTCTCGGTCAGTTACCGTAGTAACAGACGCTCTGAATCTAACCTGGTCGGGACCAGGTTTATTTCAGCGAACCTGGAGTTTCTCTCTGTCTCCTCCCTCAGTGGCGTCAATTCAGCCAATGGGTCTTTACGGTCTTTACGCAATACACATCCGTTTTCTGCACCACGGACAGCAAGCGGCAGAGTATTAGAGAGTAGAAAAGGCGTATCTGACAAACGCAACGTATTTTATTCACTATGTCAGTGCAACAATATCACAGGGACATCCCAGTTTAACTTCAAACAGTTAAAGTCCAAATGCAAAAAGGAGAGGGAGAGTAAAAAAAAGTCAAATATTTCCCTTAAACAGATGTATAAGAGGATTTATATCTTACTTTGAGATGAACTTGCATAATTAATCCATCAGTGGCTAACAGCCTCGTTAATATATTCTGGACCCATCACTTGCCTTCTTTCTTTTTTTTTTATTGCGTGGTTGTCTGCTTCATTTTAATTTTTGTAAGTTAGTAACACTGCAGAGCGCACTTTTTTTTAACTTTATTTAAAACTTTATTTAAAAGTTCCAATTACAGTCAGAACATTGACCGTGGACAGTCAGGCATCAAGGAATTAAATAAACAAATACAGTATGAGACATAAAGTGGATGAAGTGCATAAGTCATTACATAAGTAACATAAATATAATAAAATAAATCAATTTAAATACAAAGAAAGAAAATGGCAGGACATATATTATATCTGCAGAGCGCACTTAAAACGAGATTGATAGCGACCACTGTCGTCAGGGACGCTGGGACATTTCAAGATATGAGGGGGGGGGGGTACAAGTGTTGGGATAGATAATACCTACTGAAATCCATCATGTTGTTCTGATATGCATTTGTAGTTATTTTATATGTATGAAGTAATAGAATGCATCAATACAAATAGATACAGAGTAATTCCATAAATGTATTTAAAAAAAAACATTTACATTCTCCCCTGAAGCCGAGGTGTGGCAGCTGCCGTACCCAATTGACGGCCCTGATCTAATTGACAATAAAATTTCATTTTTTTTTTTCAAAATATGCTCTCATACTCGCCATATGCACGTATTAAAGCTTCTAACTCCAGTGGCGTGAAGTATGTGGATCTTCAGATGCAAACTAACGTTTCCTCAAAGGGATTTTGTAAATTGAAAAGATAAATAAAGTTAAAAAGAAAAAAAAGAAAATGTATGTCGCTCTTTTGTGTCGCCGGTTGCCATGGTGAATCCTTGTATCAGCGATCTACTGATGCTGGCTTTTTATTTCCCTCACGCTCGCGCTTAACTCCCGGTGAAACTACTTAGAGTTGAGTAAATTACCTCAAATCCGCTGTTCTGGAACCGAAAACTCAGAGTTTCCGATCTCAGAGTAGATCAACTAAGAGTTCAGGATTAGACTCAGTGTTTGTTGAACCTGCTTTGTGAAACGGACCCCAGGTGCAATGGCATTTCTAGGTTAGAAACAAGGATCTTCAACATCAACAAGGTCTTCAAATGCACAGCCATGAACCCACTGTACCACATAACTTAGTCTTAGTGATGTCAACTAACATCTAACATCTTATGTATATTTAGAATTTTTCTTTAACTAAACAAAAATATGTTTTATCCGATTACTCGATTAATCAATGGAATTTTCAGTAGAATACTTGATTACAAAAATATTCCATAGCTGCAGGCCTAGATCAGTATCAGTATGTGACTTCAAGACAGACAAAGTAAAGACAAATTATTGATTTGTTTCACACTCCTGTCACAGTCACCTTTCCATACGATTAAAACATACATAGACCAAAAACAGTATTACAAAAGTGATCTGCAATCATTCAACAGTGAATTAACCCCATTTGACAATTCTACATCACTACACCTTCATTCAGGGCTTAGAATGATAGAAAACTATATTACTCAATTTCTCTGCCTCCTCAAGAGGGGAGTTTCTCACTTGAAACACTAAACAAAACACCCTCTGAAGCTCTTGTGTTTTCCAGCAGACAAAAAGTCTCCTTTGCAGACACAGATCCAAATACAGTTATTTGTATCATTTTAACAAACATTTCCCCATAGAAAATTTAACACTCACCAGTCTCCAAATGAGAAGACACTCCCTCTGGATCCACCAAGCCTCATCCCATGCAGCTTCTCGTAGCACTTCTTACACAAACAATCTGATCTGCAGCTGATTACACACTCTGCTGTAGCCGTTTATACACATAGACACAGAGCTGCAGCTTGTCACGACCTTTGGACTGCTGCAACATTTTGCAGCAGGCTCTCTCATCCACTTCCCAATTTCCCATCAAATCACATTTCTTATACCATTCTTTTTCACAACTTTCATAATTTTATTCTTTTTCTCTTGCTTGCATTTTGAACATTTTGATCAGTTTTTGCTTTTAGCCTTAAATTAATTGATTTTCAATCTTTTAAAGTTCCTGTATATTATTTTGCACAATATTTTTTCACTAGCTTTTATTTCCTAGTTTGTAGGGACGTCTCCCATATTAAGCATCTTTTAGAAATTATTTTAGGCATAAGTTTCCGTTTAACCACGCATCTGCTATTTTAGCCAGCTATTTTTCTTAACTTTAAGTTTCTTTTAGCTCATAAGTTTCCCTTTTTGACAGTTTAGCACTGATCTTTTCAGTGAACAATTGAAACTTGACTTCACAATTTTAGAAACCACAACATTGTCCATAAACAGTTTCAGTCATGAACATTAAACAAGAACATTAGACAAAACACACATTGGCCAAAACAAACATACACAAAAAACCTAAAACCCCATTCCAAATAGAAACCTCCTCTCGTTGGGTCCCCAGACCCGTGGGTGTTGGTGAAGTCCATGACTTCTCCACAGTGGTCCCAGACCACAGGCTAACCCCTTTAGCCCCATAACCCCATCTTTTAAAGCAACATATTTAAATACCCTAGGTATTTATCGAGAGTGAGAGGAGCATTTCTTACCCAGTCTCAGATGCCCTCCCTGGCTCGAGGAACCCCGTCACCGGGCATCGTCCTGACGCCTCAGATGTTGGGGTCTCGGGTTTCGGTCACCAAAAATGTTAGGTTTAAAACAACATTACATAAATTCATAATGAGAAAAGACACAGAGACTACCTTGGAATGAGTTTTTAGCGCACTCCTGCAGGAGGGGGGAGAGCAGAGGAGTGCAGGGCAACTGCCCTCATTGAGAACTCCTGAGCTTCCCCAAGATCCTCCCTCTAGAAGATGCTTTTATTAAGAAACTTTGACAGGAATTGATCATATGAGGACAATGCATAGTAAACAGTAGACAGTAGACATTGGGTAGTGGACAATGGGTGGAAGTGATAACGTATGATTGAGTCCTGACATTACAGTGGTGACCTGTCACAGGACAGTTCAAAACCTAGTAGATCAGGAAGCGGCTGATGTGGCTTCTGTTAGCCACTCATGTGACAGTTTCACAATGACAAAACAAGTTCAAAGGTTGATTTACCTCACATTTACCCCCCCTCCCCCCCCCCCCCCTACTGGTTCCTAAAGGATTCTCTCTGTGTTTTTTTTCCCAGGGTCCTCTGGGGCAGAAAGGAGACATGGGTCCCCTGGGCGTCACCGGGCCCCGGGGCCTGGAGGGACAAGGGGGCCCGCTGGGGCCGACCGGGATCGGAGCCCCGGGCCCTCAGGGGCCTCCGGGGGACATGGGGTTCCTGGGAGAACCGGGAGAAGCCGGAGTTCCAGGTGAGATCTTGGAAGACGGGTCGGGACTGGAGTCAGGACTGCAGGAAGGGTTCTGACCCGGAACTAAGAGTTCTGACCCAGAACTAACAGTTCGTCTGTCTCTCAGGGGAGAAAGGAGCTCCAGGAGGGTTCAGTTCCTTCCCAGGGGATCCAGGCCAGAAAGGAGAGAAAGGTTCTCCAGGAACTCCCGGACCTCGAGGTGAGAGACCTGGACTCTTCTGTTTCTGCTCTTTTTTTCTGACCAATATTGTCAACAAAGGACATGGACTGCGTTTCCATGCATCAATACTGTTGTGCAACTCAGGTAGCTAAGCTGGTCAGTTATCGAAGGCTAATGATAATTCTATTAAAGAATTATTAATAATTATTAAAGTTGACTATTTATCAAATTGAATTACCAAAATGATAATAATTCTCGTAGGGGCACCACCCCGGGGCCTTAAGCCAGGGAAAAATGATAACTAAACAGCAGAAAATCAGTCTCATATGATTAGGATTATCCTGCAGAACAGCAAATCTTACTATCACTTACAGAATAACAATTGAAGGAGTGAGATCCGAACACTAGGCTCTGCTTAAACAATCAGTTTGTGACCAAATCTTGTATGAAATAACAACAACCACTCATTAAAAATCAATCAGAATTTATTTACATACGGGTATCAAAAAGATGTATATAAATACCCAATAAATCCCAATGGCACACTACGTATTATAAAACCATTAATTAACTAGAAAAACAACAATCAATAAAAATGAAATGAAAGTTAAATGCATGGAATGAAAAAAAAAGAAATCAAAGCAATAATAAAGATGATACAGAACCTCTACAGTTCAAACGTGGCTGCAGTGTTTAAAGAAGCCGGGGCTCCTGTTGTATTTAAAGATGGCGGAACCCTCTTTAAGCCACGTGCAAATCTAGACCGGATGTTACTCCCAGTGTTTTAAACGTGACTACGGCAGAAAACAGCGCTTTAAAACATGAATGACTAGCAGAAAGTGGTGACTACAAATTAATGACAACCGTCATGATGATAATGTAATCTCAGCTCTGAACACAGATTTAGCTCTGTAACACTCCCAGTTAAACTCATACACCCAGGTCTCAAAACCTGACGCCTCCTCGGGTCTCCGGGTGCCGATCAGGGGTTCCTGCCGGGTCTTTAGTCGGAGTCCGATCCAAGAGGTCTCCCGCCTCTCCCGCTCCTCCTCCTGACTCTGGAATCAAAAGAGGACGGTGGTGCAGCGTGCAGCAGCCGGTGCAGCCAAAGATCCAGCTGCTCAGGATGGAAGGTTGATCGGAAGAGAGCAAAAGGGAAGAGAGAGACGCAGCGCGCGGTCTGCGCCATGGATCCTCGCTGATCCTCCGGCCGGACCGGCTGGCGCACGCCGCGGATCTCTCCTCTTACCGCCCCTTTTGGGGGGGGAAGGTCGTGGTCCCTTTGGCCCGGAGCCAAAAAGACGTGCTGACCCACCAGTTGATGAAAGGAAAAAGAGAAAGATGAAGGAGCAGCGCGGCGTTTTGATCCTACGCGCGCTGCAGTGACATCATCGGGGCCTCGTTGCGATTGGATGCGCGCCGCTTGTAGGCGCCGCCCCCCCCACGCAAGGCATGCTGGGGGTTGTAGTTCCTGGCCAGGCTGCCATTTTTGGAGGCACATTACAGCCGATTTCCAGCTGAGCAGTTTCAAAGTTGAATATACACATTCAAAAAATGTTCATACATTTATAAGTTCAGAGTTCACATGGGCATATGGGCGACGCCCAACAAATACCCCTTTTAAAACCTGAATATTAGCAATAACCCGGTTTTGCATGGCCATGTAAACACCAATAACCCCTTTGAATAACCGGAATTTGGTCATATTCCTGTTTTAAAAACCCGAATATGACCCCTGGGTTACTCCTTTTAAAACCCGAATATTGGGTCATGTAAACACCAAACGGAATATCCCCATCAAACGGAACAGGAATTTGTTTTCTGCACATGCTCTGTTCACAAGGAATCCTGGTCTTTTGAGTCCAGGAAGTTCTTATAAACACGGAGAAACACAAGACCAGGAGGAGACTAATCACTTCATAAATGTAATGAAGGATATGAACATTTCTGCATTTGTAGACGGTAGAAAGTACCGGGATAGAAGATTTACAAGAAGGTGAGAGAAAAGTTGAAGCAGCATTTGTTTTGAATTTGGATACAGGAAGAAGAAGCGGAAATGACGGGAATTGTGTCATCACGTTCTTCATGCGTCGCTGGTTTGATCCAGATATCCTGAATGATTAATTACCATGTAAACTGAATATTCCCAATGTTTCAGTAACCGGAATATTAGCAATAACCTGAGTTTTGACTGCATGTAAACGTAGTCACTCTCTAATTCCTAATTCCTACAAATTGATTTGTATTCTAAAGATCTTTTGGTATTTTTTTGTTTTTGCCCAAAAAAGGAATGTTTTGTTGGACACCAGAATTACTGGTGCCATGTTTTTGCTTTTAAATATGTTTAAGAATGAAATGTCAAGAAAAAAGCCAAAAAGGTGAGATTAATGTTACAGTACAACTTTGAGAAAAAAAGCGAAACGTTGACAAAAAAGTCGAAATTTCGACTTTATTCACGAAATTGTATTTCAACATTAATCTCGACTTTTCAACTTTTTTCTCTCATTTCAACTACAACAATAAAAAAAAAAAGTTCCCCTCTCAAATGTTTTTTCTCCTGCATGGCCCTAATACTCGTACGATTTGTCCTGGGGAGTTCAGTTCATTATTTAAAGATAATTGGCTCCATCTAGCGTTGTGATGGGTATAATGTGTAGACCCCGAATGGAAGACGACGCCCACTTTTTCAGTCTGATTTCAATGCAGAAAACACCGTCTTATATTCAGGCCGATACGGTAACAGTTTCTCCCTTCAGCATCGGCTAATAAATGTTGTGTCCAGGTGGAACTGTTAATAAATGTTGTTTCCAGGTGGAACTGTTAATAAATGTTGTTTCCAGGTGGAACTGTTAATGGCCGGGTTTCCCAGATGTGACCCTTCTTAAGGATTTAAGAAGGCTCTTAAGAAGGGTTCAACTAAGAAGGGGCCCTAAGATGCTACCTAACACACTAATTCCCTGCTGCCTGTGCGTTATATGTGTTATAATGAAAAACTAAGATGATAAATATACTTTAATGACCCTTTTTCATGATGAAAACAAGACTGCAACTAAATAAGAAGTAGTCTTGATAAGAGAATAATGAGGAAATGTATTGTTTTTTTTAAATGTGAAAGATGGACGAAAGGACAAATTAACTTAACGATGAGCATAGGACCACATTGTATCCTCCTGACTAGTAAAACAGTATCCTTCACCTCAAAAAAATATTCTGAAGTTTATTTAGCCTTCTTTGTTCACTAAGAAGGCTGTAAAGAGCGGGTCAGCAGCATCTTACATTTCCTTCCTAATGAAAGAGCTTCTTAAGCTAAGAGCGACTCTGGGAACCGCGTTCTTTCACAGGCTCCTTAAGAAGGTTTGAAAGAAGCCTTTTGCTGTAAAGAGCTTCTTAACTGATCTGGGAAACCCGGCCAATAAATGTTTCCAGGTGAAACTGTTAATAAATGTTGTTTCCAGGTGGAACTGTTAATAAATGTTGTTTCCAGGGGGAACTGTTAATAAATGTTGTTTCCAGGTGGAACTGTTAATGAATGTTGTTTCCAGGTGGAACTGTTAATAAATGTTGTTTCCAGGTGGAACTGTTAATGAATGTTGTTTCCAGGGGGAACGGGACCTCCGGGGGTCCAGGGACTCTTCGGTCCACGGGGACAGAGAGGGGATAACGGTTTCTCTGTCCAGGGAGCTCCAGGATTTCCAGGGATTAAAGGTCAGTTTGATTCAGTCTGCAGGTTTTCAGGGACTGATTCCAGAAGTAACACGTTTATTTCCGTCTCCAGGAGCGCGGGGCCCCCCAGGTTACCGAGGTTTATCCAGCTACGGCATCAAGGGACGAGGAGGCCCGTCGGGCCCCCCGGGGAACTCTGGACAAAAGGTGACGCCCACTCAGGAACTCCTGTTTGACACGGGAGCTCCAAGCCTAAAATTAATAACAATATTCACACCGCACTAATTTGGGACTGCAAGGGATCAGTGGAGAGCCAGGGAGTCCAAAATGTTTCTCAAATTAGACGATGATAAAACAGAAATGATTAGGGCCCGAGCACTGACAGTGCGAAGGCCCTATTGTATCTGGAGGAATTGTTTTTCTTCCGATGAAAGGAGGGCCTTTTTTCCCCCTAAACGTGCCCCAAAAGTCACCAAATTTTGCACCAAGCCAGGCCTGGTGATAAATGTGATATTTAATGGTTTGCATTAATGGGCGTGGCAAAATGGCTCAACAGCGCCCCCTAGAAAACTTTGTGCCTCAAGCCCCACAATACGGTTTGACGGTACACACCTGTATCATGTCGCAACTTAAAGAAAAGTCTCTTGGCTCCATGGCCCAAACCCAACAGGAAGTCGGTAATTTTGAATTAATCTAATCTAAGTAATTTTGGCGCAATTTATGCTATTTCTTCTGCCGTTTCTTCGCCTGAACCATAACGTGCACCCAGGTGTGTTTTACATCAAAATGTGCGTCTCCATCCTGCGACAACGCGCTTTACTTTTCTCAGTCAAAAGCGTTACCGTGGCGACGCTAGACGCCAAAAAGCGCGCCCCACCCTTCATCTGATTGGTCCATATTTGATAGTTCCTACTTTCTCCCATAGCTTTTGAATGGTTTGATATAGAGAGTGCGGTTTCATCGGACTTAGTTTTGAGTCCTTGAACATAATTGGTGCAAATTAGCCCCGCCCCTTCTTCTGATTGGTCGATATTTGATAGTTCCTATTTTCTGCAATAAACTTTGAATGGTTTGACATAGAGTCATGGTGGTGTCATTGGACTCAGTTTTGAGTCCTTGACCTTTATTGGTGAAAATTGCACACGCGACGGCCCGTTCATCGCTGCTTGCAGCTTTAATTATTATTATTATTATTATTATTATTATTATTATTATTATTATTATTATTATTATTATTATTAACATAGCATTAGCTCAGAACCAGCTGCAGCCTTGTTGGTTCCTCCTGTTCGCCAGTTTCCAACCGAGAGGTCCTGGTCCTAAACCTGTGGAGTTGCAGAGGGGTTTGTCCGGTTTTTCCGGTTTTTCCGGTTTGTCCGTTTTTTCCGGTTTGTCCGGTTTTTTCAGTTTGTCCGGTTTGTCCGGTTTGTCCGGTTGTGTCGACTCAGTCTCTGGTGTGCTGATGATGCTGGTTTCCGTGGTTACAGGGGGAAAGGGGGACGGGTTTCCCAGGCCTGCAGGGCCAATCAGGACCCCAGGGAGAAGACGGCTCCGTGGGACTCCAGGGAGATCCTGGACCCCAAGGACCCCCTGGAGGGCCAGGACCCACGGGACCAGACGGCCTGCTGGGACCTGAAGGTACAAGAGTCCACAAGAGTCCTTTACCTTGGTGCTCAACTTGAGATTCAGTCACGTTTGGTCCATAAATATGGAGGTAGATTTGTTTCTTAATTATTCAATCAAAAAAAGATTGCTTCAATCAAAAGATATATTTAAAAAAAATCACTTCAATCAAAAAAATGATTTCAATCAAAGAAAAAGTCGTGTTGTTTTGTGTTTGGGCCCTATTATTATGGGTAGGACATTTGTGTCTTTATCATTTAATCAAAAAAGAAGTTGCTTCAAAAAGAAAGAAATATTGTCAATAAAAAAAAAACTTTTTCAATCAAAGAAAAAAAGTGTTTGAATGCAAAAAAATATTTGAGAAAAATTGCATTTTGGATCGAAAATATTTTTTTCGATTTGAAGTGAACACACTTTTTTTCTTTGATTGAAAAACATTTTTTTGATTGAAGTGATTTTTTTTTAAATTGAAAATATATTTTTTGATTGAAGCAATCTTTTATTTGATTGAATAATTAAGAAACAAATCTACCTCCATACCATAAACTACGGTGGCTGAGACCAGCCATTGCTGACAATTCAAGAAGCGCTGCAAATAAAAGAAATGCTGTAAATAAAAACAAACGCCGCTGCAATTAAAAGAAATGCTGCAAATATAAAGAAACCCCGCTGCAAATAAAAAACAACGACGCAAATAAAAAAGCCACAATGGAAGTGAATTACCGGGGACTGTTTTTGCTGATGCACCGGTGTTGCACATTAAAAATTACACGTGGCGACGTTAAACAATAACCTTTTCACTTATTTTCTTGTTCGTTGTTCTTCTTATTCCTCGCTCTTCTTATTTCTTCCTTTTCACTTACGCCCTCTTCATCTTCTTCTTCTCCTCTCACGTAAAAAACACCGGTGCATCAGCAAAAATAGTCCCCGGTAATTCACTTCCGTTGTGGCTTTTTTATTTGCGTAATTTTTTTTTTATTTGCAGCGGCTTTTCTTTATATCTCTCGGCCACCGTAATAAACGACCAGATTCTGCCACATAAACCAACACGTTGTCTTTATCAGGTCGTAGCGGTCTGGACGGGATTCCTGGTCCGGTTGGTCCGGTCGGACCATGTTTGTCGGGTTCCCCAGGAGCCCCCGGAGAGCAAGGAGGTCCAGGCATCATCGGATTCACAGGTAGGGTTTCCCCCTTTCAGAAATAGAAATAAGCGATGCCCCGATTTCAGCAGCGCAGGAGCCAAAAAAAGCCCCAAAACTTCTAAACTGCATAAAAATTAGTTTATTTTATATGAAAAAACAAAATGCTTTGATTTAGAGTTTAAAGTGCTTTAATAGCATTGGACTTGCATGACTGTACAGACAGACAACCATGCTAGCAACTGAAATAGCCTCCTATGCTATGTATGTCCACATCAGCCCAGATGTAAAATATAGATACAGGTGAAGGTCGGAACATTAGAATATGGTGTAAAAGTTAATTTATTTAAATAATTCAACTTAAAAGGTGAAACTAATATATTACCTAGTCTTATTACATGCAAAGCAAGATATGTTAAACCTTTATTTGTTATAATTTTGATGATGGAATTGTTTATTGATTTCATAAAATATTCTCTAATTTTTTTTTTATTTGGGGTTTTCATAAACTGTGAGCCATAATCACCAAAATTATAACAAATAAAGGCTTGAAATATCTCACTTTGAATGTAGTGGGGAAATAATATATTTGTTTCACCTTTAGTTGAATTTACTACGACTGAAGTTTTACAATATATTCAAATTTTCCGACCTTCACCTGTAGATTATGACATCAATAAATAAGAGCATAATATGTGTCCGTATTTGTTCAATACGGAACGCAACATTTTTTCTCAAATAAAGGACAATTCCGTATTTTACGGGACGGGTAGCAACCTTATCCACAGGTGCCGGATCTTGGAACCAATCAGACGTCTCTGTTGTCTTCTTTATTCTTTATTTCATTCATTAAAAGAAAAACAAAACAGTTCAATATAATTACAACAAATCTCTTTCCTCGAATGAAAGGGAACAGAAAGAAGACTAAGCTTATTTTATCTGTCCCTTTTTCTTAAGAAATCACATTTCAATTAATGCAATAAATAAATTTAAAAAAAACAACAAATTACGCAATTAACAAACACTTTCCAATAAACGTAAAATAAACACAATTAGCATGTAGGGTAACTAGCATGATTAGCTTGTAGCTAACTAACAGTTAGCATGTAGGGTAACTAGCATGATTAGCTTGTAGCTAACTAACAGTTAGCATGTAGGGTAACTAACATGATTAGTTTGTAGCTAACTAACAGTTAGCATGTAGGGTAACTAACATGATTAGTTTGTAGCTAATTAACAGTTAGCATGTAGGGCGACTAGTATGATTTGCTTGTAGCATAACTAGCATGACAAGCTCATAGGCTAATTAGCATGATTAGGAGATCCAGGATTAAAGGATGTGGAGGAGAAGTATTAGTTCCTCGGTCTTCTTCTTTATTCTTTATTTAATTCATTAAAAGAAAAACAAAACTGTTCAATATAATTACAACAAATCTCTTTCCTCGAATGAAAGGGAACAGAAAGAAGACTAAGCTTATTTTATCTGTCCCTTTTTCCTAAAAAAATCAAATTTCAATTAATGTAATAAATTAAAAGAAAAAAAAAAACAAATTATAAATTATGCAATAAAAAAACACTTTCCATTAAACTGGCTTTTATTATTCTTTTAAATGTAATGTTTGATTTGAATTATTTGGTTTCTGTATCCAGATTGTTCCATAAACTGATTCCTTTTACAGAAACACAACGTTCCATTAATTTTGTCCTGAATTTTGTTTCTTTTTAAAGATCTCTGTTCCTTTTAAGTTATACTTATTTTCTCTTTTTCTGTATATTGATTGGCAACATTTTCTTATGATCTTTCCACATCATTAGCAGTGTTTTATTCAGTGGTTTGATTGCGACTCCCCCTCGAGAGTTACGGGTCTCTAACGGCGTCTGCTCTGGCAGGGGTCCGCGGCCTGAAGGGCTCCCAGGGGGCCCCTGGAGAGCCCGGCGTGGGGGCCGTGGGGTCCCCGGGGCCTCATGGGGTCCCCGGGTTCGATGGAGCTCCGGGGCCACAGGGGAACCTGGGACTCAAGGGACTGCAGGGGAACAGCGGAGAGCCGGGCAGTCCAGGTGAGGAGCTACAAACTTGTGTTTTTTATTATTATACCTCTTTTCTTATCATTTTATTTCATTTTATTTGTTCGTCGCCGCTCCGACGCCCGCCCTCGGGCTGTCCAGCCCATGTCTGGTGCATATTAGTGATGCACCGATTGTTCGGTAACCGAAATTGTTCGGCCGAAAATGGCAAAAAAACACTTTCGGTGTTCGGTGGAATAAGTGGGGAAAAAAACCGAACAATTAATAACGGCGTTGTAAAATAAGGAAATATACTGGCCGCTCCATCCCGTAACAGTGCGCACTACATAAATCGTTGGCCAACCAAAAACTAACCCCATAAGAATTTTACCTAATAGACTGACCGCTCCCGTAATAAATCGTTGGCCAACCAAAAACTAACCCCATAAGAATTTTACCAACATTCACCAGGAGGTGGAACCAAAACAACGTAATGCTGGGAAATAAAAAAAAATTCATTTTTTTATGTTCAATAAATATTTTCTACCTAGTAATTTTTTTAAAGATTTTTTTCTTTGAAAAGCCTAAATCAAATTTATTTGATTTATGCAATGGTGAAAAAATTGGCAAAATAAATGAAAAACTGCTGAAGAACCATGTTCGGTATTTTTTGGTTTTCGGCCAAGTGTTTATTATTATTTTCGGTTTCGACCACAAATTTTCATTTCGGTGCATCACTAGTGCATACTCACTCCAAAATTTACAAAACTAGGTGATGGTAAAATGGAACGTACGCTCTACATTGATTGACAGGTCGTCCGGCCATACAAGAGCTTCCTGTCCCCTAACAGCGAATGAGCCTGTGTTGGGACGAGCATTTCCGGCTTTTGTCATGAGAAAAACATATAGTGCAGTAGGTTAACTAATTTTTTCAAGACGATACTTCACTTTGGTAAAGAAGCATAACATTTGGCACAGATTCTCTCCAAGGTCTAACTCTTTAGAAAAAAGGAGCGTGCCACTCAAGATTCCAAGAGGGCAGCCCCAAAATCTAAGATGTCCGCCCGAAAACGTGCTTTTTCGTTTAAAACTCAAAATGCCTTGGTTTTAAGCCCCATAAATATATTAAAGCTGAATATAAAGTTGGGTATTGTGGACATTTTGGTACCAAGTACATGTCTGTATGCCTTGCCTTCCCTTCCCTTCCCTTCCCTTCCCTTCCCTTCCCTTCCCTTCCCTTCCCTTCCCTTGCCTAGCCTTGCCTTGCCTTGCCTTGCACATGTGCCCAGTGGCACATGTGCTGGTTGTTCATGATAACTGGCATAAATATCACAACTGTACGGTATTTATGGTCCTAGCTAATAATCTGCTATGACACTGATATTTACATATTATTAATATTAACATGTTTGTGTTTCAGGGATCCGAGGGGACGCTGGTCTCACTGGTCCAGCTGGGGGACGAGGAGACAACGGGACACCGGGACAGACCGGATCAACCGGACAGAAAGGTGGATGGATGGATGATGGATGGATGGATGATGGATGGATGGATGGATGGATGATGGATGGATGATGGATGGATGGATGGATGGATGATGGATGGATGGATGGATGCAGTGATGGATGATGGATGGATGGATGGATTTCGGTTTCGGTTTGTATTTGCTGGTTTTCGGTTTGTATTTGATGGTTTTTGGTTTGTATTTGATGGTTTTCGGTTTGTATTTGATGGTTTTCGGTTCGTATTTGATGGTCTTCGGTGTGTATTTGTCAGACGTTTGTGACTGTAGCAGCGACTCTGACCTCCTCCTGTACCGGTTGGTGTTTCAGGGGAGAAGGGCCTGGAGGGGGTGAGGGGCTCCCAGGGGATGCCGGGGCCCCCGGGGGACAAGGGAAAAACCGGCCAGAAGGGGATCCCCATGGATATGGTGAAGATGGGAGATCCTGGCGACCCCGGAAACCCCGGTACGTGAGTGTCAAGTCTTGCAGGAGTGGGTGGTGTTCCTCAGGGCGCGATTGTGGGGTCCCCTCTGGTGCTTTGTTTTCCTCTTCATTAAACAGACCCTAGTGGCCAGTGGAGGAATCACAGCTCATTAGCCTGATAAATCAGAGCCACACCTAGAAAGATATAGGTCTGAAAATGATCCTTTCCATCCAAGGAGAAGCACCTTGATCATCAGTTAACCCCGCCCACATTGGTTAACCCCGCCCACATTGGTTAACCCCGCCCACATGGGTTAACCCCGCCCACATTGGTTAACTCCGCCCATAGACTCTGTCAACAAGGATGGGCTGATTTGATTGGCTCCCCAAGACTTTAGCATATTTAATGAGCTAGTTTGATTGTTTGAGTCTTCTGAATGTGGATAAAGACCTGATTGTTTGTTTGTTTCTGTTTTCCCCGCCAGGGGCCCGAGGTTTCACGGGTCCCAAAGGAGAGTTCGGCCCCCCGGGGTTTAAGGGCACCTTCGGTCTGACCGGTAGACCGGGAAATCCAGGCGCACCAGGTGAGCACGTGCAGCCCTCCAGGACGCCACCAGCAGATTGCCTCTCCTTGCCTTGCCTTGCCTTGCCTTGCCTTGCCCTGCGTTGCCTTCCCTTGCCTTCCCTTGCCTTGCCTTCCCTTGAATTACCTTGCCTCTCCTTGTCTTGCCCTGCCTTGTCTTGCCCTGCGTTGCCTTCCCTTGCCTTGCCTTCCCTTGCCTTGCCTTCCCTCGCATTGCCTTCCATTCCCTTGCATTGCCTTGCCTTCCCTTGCCTTCCCTTGCATTGCCTTGCCTTCCCTTGCATTGCCTTCTCTTGCATTGCCTTGCCTTCCCTCGCATTGCCTTCCCTTGCATTGCCTTGCCTTGCCTTCGCTTGCAATGCCTTGCCTTCCCTTGCCTTGCCTTCCCTTGCCTTGCCTTGCCTTCCCTTGCATTGCCTTCCCTTGCCTTGCCTTCCCTTGCCTTCCCTTGCATTGCCTTGCCTTCCCTTGCATTGCCTTCTCTTGCATTGCCTTGCCTTCCCTCGCATTGCCTTGCATTGCCTTCCCTTGCATTGCCTTGCCTTCCCTTGCTTTGCCTTGCCTTGCCTTCCCTTGCCTTGCCATGCCTTCCCTTGCATTGCCTTCTCTCGCATTGCCTTGCCTTCCCTTGCCTTCCCTTGCTTTGCCTTGCCTTCCCTTGCCTTGCCTTCCCTCGCATTGCCTTCCCTTCCCTTGCATTGCCTTGCATTGCCTTGCCTTCCCTTGATTTGCCTTGCCTTCCCTCACATTGCCTTCCCTTCCCTTGCATTGCCTTGCATTGCCTTGCCTTCCCTTGATTTGCCTTGCCTTCCCTTGCATTGCCTTGCCTTCCCTTGCATTACCTTGCCTTGCCTTCCCTTGCATTGCCTTGCCTTCCCTTGCATTGCCTTGCCTTGCATTGCCTTGCCTTCCCTTGCATTGCCTTCCCTTGCATTGCCTTGCCTTCCCTTCCCTTCCCTCGCATTGCTTTGCCTTCCCTTGCCTAGCCTTCCCTTGCCTTCCCTCGCCTTGCCTTCCCTTACATTACCTTGCCTTCCCTTCCCTTGCCTTGCCTTCCCTCGCATTGCCTTGCCTTCCCTTGCCTTACCTTCCCTCACATCGCCTTGCCTTCCCTTACATTACCTTGCCTTACCTTGCCTTGCCTTCCCTTCCCTTCCCTTCCCTTGCCTTGCCTTCCCTTGCCTTCCCTTGCCTTCCCTTCCCTTGCCTTCCTTTACATTACCTTGCCTTGCCTTCCCTTGCATTGCCTTGCCTTGCCCTCCCTTGCATTGCCTTGCCTTGCCCTCCCTTGCATTGCCTTGCCTTCCCTTGTATTGCCTTGCCTTGCCTAGCCTTGCCTTGCCTTGCCTTGCCTTGCCTTGCCTTCATTGTCGACAATTGTGATTATCGATTTTTGTCGACGAATCGTTGCAGCCCTGCCGTCACATGTTACAGTTTTTCATCAATAATGGTGGTGTGTGTTCAGTTTTCATCAATAACGGTGGTGTGTGTTCAGTTTTCATCAATAACGGCGGTGTGTGTTCAGTTTTTCATCAATAACGGTGGTGTGTGTTCAGTTTTTCATCAATAACGGTGGTGTGTGTCTGTCAGGACCGTCTGGAGATCCCGGTAGGGACGGATGTTCCGGGGTTCCCGGTCAGAGGGGAGTCCAGGGGGAGCTGGGCCTGATCGGGATGCCAGGTAACCGCCTCGCTCCGGTCGCCATAGCAACCATAAACGCCTCGCTCCGGTCGCCATAGCAACCATAAACGCCTCACTTCGGTCGCCATAGCAACCATAAACGTAAACATAAAGAAGCAGTAGCTCAGCTGGCCTCGTCTCCTCCTCTCAGGTTGTAAAGGGGAGAAGGGTTCCGTGGGCCCCTGCGGGGCCCCTGGTACCCCGGGCTTCCCCGGGCCAGACGGACCTCAAGGCCTGAAGGGAGAACTGGGGCCACCGGGACCGGGATCTAAGGGGTGTACAGGAGAAAAGGTAAGAGTTCCCTTGCGGGTCGGTTTACATCCGTTTATTTACACTTCAGTCGGAAACAGGGATTAAAAAAAACAAGTTGGTTTGGAAATAAATAAACTAAGTAAGAGAAAAAAATGAAGGAAAGGTAATGGGGAGAAGAGTGATGGATGGAAGGATGGATGGATGGATGGATGAAGGATGGATGGATGGATGGATGGATGGATGGATGGATGGATGGATGATGGATGGATGGATGGATGTTTGTATTTCAGATTCAGATTCAGATTCAGATTCAGAAAACTTTATTCATCCCCGAGGGGCAATTGCAGGACAACTGAGCAGCAAGACGTTGAAAATCTCAAATAGAACAAGAAATAAAATAGAATAAAAATGAACAGGGCATGTCTCCTTATGTACAAAAAAATATATAAATATACGAGTGTCAAAAAAATCTACAACAGAGTGACTGTAGTGGTCTAAGTAAAAATATAAAGTATAAAGTGTCAATGCAAAGTGTCAACAGTGGATGTAAACAGTCCAACAGGAGTATAGAGTAGTCCGGGGGGGTGGGGGGCAGGGGGGGCTCTGTGGATGTGGGGGATGAGTTTAGCAGCTGGAATTAAAAAGCAGGGTAGCTTTGGGGACAAAAGTAGCTCTCCTCCTCTCAGTCCTGCAGGCGACGCAGCGCAGGCGCCTCCTGGAGGGGAGCCACTGGAATGCAGGGTGGAGTATGTGGGAGGGGTCCTTCATGATCTTAGCTGCCTGGCTGAGGGCCTGCTGGTTGAAAACCACAGACAGAGTTCTGACCGGCAGGCCGATGATTTTAGAGCACAGTGATGCTCTGCAGTCTGTTCCTGTTCTGGATGCTGAGGGAGTGGAACCAGCAGGTCATGGAGAAGGTCATGATGCTTTCCAGGAAGGCGTAGTAGAAAGTCATCATGATGTGTGTGCTGATTCCAAAGGAGTTGAGTTTCCTGAGGAGGTACAGCCGTTGGTGACACTTCCTGAGAATCTCCTCTGTGTTGGCGGAGAATTTCAGGAGGTTTTCAAAGATGGTGCCCAGGTATTTGTACACGACGACTGTCTCCACTGGCTTCCTGTGGATGGTGGTGGTGACTAGGTAAGACCTGGTCCTGGACCTGGTCCTGGTCCTGGTCCTGGATGGTGGATGATGGTGGTGACTGCAGCAGCCAGATCCCTCTGTCTGCTGGAGAAGGTCACCACCATCTCTTTGGTCTTGCTGGGGTTTAGTCCCAGTTTGGAGCCGTCACATTTCATGGGTTTTGTTTTTTATTTCATGGTTTTCGGTTTATATTTGATGGGTTTCTTTGTGTTTTGTTGCACTTTGTTCAGTCAGATACTTTTGAAATCTCAACGATGAGCTGAATCTTCTTCTCTGTTTTCTGTCCCCTCACAGGGAACCCCGGGATGCCAAGGACCCCCCGGTGAAACGGGGCCGATAGGGGACCCTGGAAAGTTGGGTCCTCCAGGAAACTGTGGCCCCTGTGGCCCCGAGGGCCCCCCAGGACCAGGAGGATGTCGAGGTCGGACCCACTTCCCTCTAGAAACAAGTCTAATAGTCCATGAATCTATTTATTTATTTATTCAGTTTCAAATTACAGGAACAATGCACATTAATAAACATATCTGTAAATGTGCCAGTCCCTGGGCAGGTGTGATAGCAACTCCACTGTACACTTCATAAGGGCACTGTTTTTTTCCTCTTCTCTTTTTTTCCCTCTTTTTTCATATTTTTTCATCTTTTTCTCCTCTTTTTTTCTCTTTGTTCCATTTTTTTTTTCCTCTTTTTTTCTATCTTTTCCTCTTTTTTTCTAATTTTTTCCTCTTTTTTTTCCTCATTTTTTCCCTCTTTTTTCCTTTTCTTTTTCCTCTTTTTTCATCTTCTCTTTTTTCCCTCTTTTTTTTTCTCTATCCCCAAAAGATATGGACGTGGAGCCATCGCGAATTTTCAACATGGCGCCCATGGCAGCCATTTTTCAAAATGGCCGCCAGAAACAAGAGTTTTCTAATGAGTGATTAGTTGAAATGAGTTGCCAGTTTGCCCTGGCTGAGCTTCAACATCCACTCTATTACTGATCCATTCATTGGATGGTTCAGTTCTTGCAGATATGAGGATCTTTTTTGGTTTATTAGGTCAAAGTTTGTTTTTATGTATAATAGATCTATTTTCCTGAAATGACGGTAGGCCTATATATTTTATTTTGGCTAATATGGCTGTTATCATGAAAGAAACAGTTGTCATGTTCAGTTTTGAGGTAGAAAGAAGCTTCTGGCCAATTCCAATGTTTCAAATGTGATTTCTGCATCATGAATAATGACTGATTAGACACCAAGATCATCCATATCAGACACAAACACAAATGATGGCTGCCATCTTTAAAAAATGGCGGCCATAGTGAATATTAAATGACAACTTTTCAATTATCCAAGAGACATCTACCAAGTGCTATATGTGGTAAATATGTCTAAAACATCATATTATGTCCCCAAGTGATATAAAAAGAGTTGTTTCTGGCGTCCATTTTGAAAAATGGCTGCCATGTTGAAAATTCACGATGGCTCCACGTCCAATTATTTTTGGAATGCCTTTGACTATTTATGTGTGTACCAAATTTCATGCTTGTATCACAAACTGAACGATTGTTTTTGTGATCTCCTGCACTAACAAGCAGTAGTGAATTTGATAAGATTATCCCAACTCTTACAGTGATGATAGCTGTTTCATGTCAAGCACCTTAATAGCTTGGTGTTATGCTGACTGTGCAGATTTAAGTGTTGTAAAGGACGCTTGTTCCCAACTAGTCAGACAATATGACGGATGTGACATGATCATGGCATTGAAATATAATGTTGCAGCATTAGTAGTTAGACAGTTTCTGATGTGACAAAAATTTGACAGATTAAACGTTATGACTTTTGTGATTTGTTACGGTTTTAGTTTTTTTTTTTATATGTGAGATTAGAGTCAATTGTTATTCCGAGATATTTAAAATCAGATACCACTGTCATCTTTTCACCTGTAACATAGACATCAGGTGTGGGACTATCCCTTGACCGTTTTGTGAAAAACATGCATACAGTTTTCTTTGTGTTTAGGTGAAGACGGGAGTTATTAAGCCAATGTGTGACATAAGCCATTGCTGCTGTGAGCTTACATGCAGCTTGCTGTTTGGTTGTTGCATGGGCGTAGATGACGGTGTCATCTGCGTACATTTGGATCTCAGCCTCACTGCATACAGTGGGGAGATGACTTATATAAAGGCTAAACAACAGGGGTCCCAGAATTGATCCCTGAGGTACACCAACATCACAACCAAGGGCCGATGACAGCTCACCATTTATCCTAAGCCTCTGTGCTCTGCCTTTAAGATAGGATTGCATCCATTCAATGGTATTAGGGGAGAAGTTGAACATTGAAAGCTTTGATACCAGAACACTATGGTCCACAGTGTCAAAGGCTTTCTTTAGATCTAAAAATATAGCCCCAACAACTTCCCCCTTGTCTAGTTTAGATTCAATATTCTCCAGAAAAAAGCAGTTGGCAGTTTCAGTTGAGTGGTTGGATCTAAAACCAAATTGCATAGGAGGAGGTTTGAAGTATCAAGAGATTTAGATCAAATCTACATGGAAACAACCCAAACTTTTGTGTCCCAGGCCCCCCGGGACCGCCTGGAGATAAGGGCTACTTTGGACCTCCGGGGGAGAAGGGATCTTCAGGACCCGCCGGATCCCCAGGTTTGGCAAAAAACAGCAACTGATTCTGTCCAAACGGAACTTTCCTGTCAGAGGAAGCTAATCTAGATCTTCATGTGCAGGTAACAAGGGGCCTCCCGGAGATCCGGGTCCAACCGGTCTCAGAGGAAACCAGGGACAGGACGGGATTCCTGGACCTCCTGGAGAGAAGGGAGCCATGGGAGGTAAAAGGACAAAGAAACAAGTCATTGCTTTAACCAGATGAACCGAAATTAGTGATGCACCGAAATGAAAATTTGTGGCTGAAACCGAAAATAATAATTCCCCTCCAAGGCCAGATCAAGTTTCCTCACGTTTTATTTCTTCTCCAGGACCTGGAATCGGCATCGTCGGCCCGGAGGGAGAGAAGGGTGAACTCGGTGAGTCACCGATCACATCCTGTACTACATTTTCCCATTTTCTTTGAGGACGAAGCCAACTCTCCTGTTTCCCGGCTCCCCAGGACCTGCGGGAGATAAGGGCCCCCCCGGTAACTGTGGACCTCCCGGTCCGTTCGGTGCGGTGGGAGACCCGGGTTTCACCGGTTTCCCCGGACTGCCCGGTTTCCCCGGGTCTCCTGGAAACACGGGCGAGTGCATCGAAGGGTTGAAGGGCTTCCCTGGAGCTGCAGGAGTACCGGGACCCAAAGGTAAACGGGCACATCAGCTTCTGGAGGGGAGTTGGTTCCTGTGTCCTGACTGTTAGGTTCAAACCCTAAACATTTGTAACACCGCACTTTATGGAGACAAAACAGACACAGTTAAGTATCGTTTGACTTGCGCAAGGAGAGCAGGTGAGACGTTACAAATCCCAACCTACTCTGACCTGTCTCTGCTGCTTCCTTTGCTTTTTATTTACTCTGGGCACTCCCTAGTTACATAGCTGACTGCCCCCTAAAGGGAGGGGAAGCTAGTTACATAGCTGACTGCCCCTAAAGGGAGGGGAAGCTAGTTACATAGCTGACTGCCCCTAAAGGGAGGGGAAGCTAGTTACATAGCTGACTGACCCCTAAAGGGAGGGGAGGGGAGTGGTCGCAGTCAGTGGACACGTAGAGATTGTTTTGGTTCTTGTTCGTTGTAACAAGAAGTTTCCTTTTTCTCTGCAGACTTCTGCGTTATGCTGATGAACAGGAAACTTCTTGTGCAGCACTCTTAATCACTAACACAACATTCTTTATCAGTTTTTGTGTGTGTGTGTGTGTTTTGGGAGAAATCTCAATTAGGTTCTAGGAGTGGTCGGCTGTACCAAAATGAATCACACACACACACCTCGCCTTTGCTATAAGATATGAATACATTTATTAGCAAAAAGCAAGCATTTACATAGAAGACATCCACAAAACCGCCAGTTTGCTAGGATAATTCGCCAAGTTATCCCCCGCAAATAGCAGTACAGACAAAATTACTCGTTTGCTGGATAAAGTGTCAAGTTACCCCCCGCAAGTGGCTGAGCAATATTCATCACACCCAACTACAAGGGGTTTTAAGGCCTTTTAAGGCCTATCTTACCTCGACACAGAACTGGAGAGCCGGGGACAGTCCGGATAGAGTAAGCCAAGGAAAAAAACCGCGCCGGGCGTCCTGCACTGACCCACGGCAGACTCTGAATCCGGACTTCCGGCTACCGCATCTTTATACCTTTCTCGCGTAAGGGGTTGCCCCTTCAACCCCCGCCTGCCAGTTCTCACGCTAAGGCCTTGGTTCACACGGGACTAAGCTTCCCGTGTGAACAAGCAGTTACAATAATACTAAACAGCAGGTGCAGACTGTGTTTTGGGAATTCAGGACATCTTCAGGACACAAAACGTATTTTTTCTCCCTTCAGTGTGTGCACAGGCGTAAGCAATAGTTGCATTGTGCTTTATGCTTATGAAACATCAAAGGACACTAAAGGACCTTCTTAGATGCTAAAACGTTGCTGGTTTTATGTGGTCTTGAAGGACGATGGCCACATGTTCCTGGCGTTAGACGGGTCATGAAAGAACTTTTGGACTATGAAAACACCCAAAAGCGGCCAACGTGGTTGCCTTTGTGGCTGTGGAACTCTGGAGCAGCTCAGTAGCCTCACCAGAGTCCTTTAGGGGGAACGGTAGTCGGTCCAATTTGTCACCGACTCGTTATCCAAAGAGCACGTTGGCTCAACCTTTAGCAGATGATGCAGTGCTGTTGACCCGGGAGACTCTGGAAGGACCATGTCTTTAGGTTGGTCTTGGAGCACCTTGGTGTCATCCCTGAAGAGGAGACTGATGAGGTGCTTCTTTAACCCTTTACACCCTGGATAGTCTCAGGTTTATGCTCTTATTTACCTCCTCTGCCAGAGGCTTCTGGGTGTAACGAGCTTTGAGCTAATCGATGGATGGACCAAAGCAAACTTCTTTATTATTTCAATCCACAACTTTGGTGACACTGGTGTGGACCTCATTAAAAACTGCTGAGGCCTTCCACTTTTGTTCGGTGCCAGTCCAACATGGATAATAATTCAGAATTAAACTATTTTCCTTGGAGTTTACATGGAAATAGTCATTCTGAATTGAGGTTTCCATGGAAACACGTTTGATGGTCTTTCTCCAATTCCTCTCCAGGTCTGGGGGTTGGGAAGGTTCTGATTGGATAGGGGGGGGACCGGAAGTTAAACTACCGGAAGAAAAACAAGAAAAAAGTCGAAATGTTGAGAAAAAAAAGTCGAAATGTCAAGAAAAAAAGTCGAAATGTTGAGGAAAAAAAGTCGAAATGTTGAGAAAAAAAAGTCGAAATGTTGAGAAAAAAGTCGAAATGTTGAGAAAAAAAGTCGAAATGTCGAGAAAAAAAGTCGAAATGTTGAGAAAAAAAGTCGAAATGTCGAGAAAAAAAGTTGAAATGTCGAGAAAAAAAGTCGAAATGTCGACAATAAAGTTGAAATGGCCACGGTTACATGATGTTTTTTAATTCGGAATTAATAATTCAGAATTAAACTATTTTCCTTGGAGTTTACATGGAAATAGTAATTCTGAATTGAGGTTTACATGGAAACACGTTTGATGGTCTTTCTCCAATTCCTCTCCAGGTCTGGGGGTTGGGAAGGTTCTGATTGGATAGGGGGGGGACCGGAAGTTAAACTACCGGGAGAAAAACTAACTTACTGGATTAGCACCAACATGGAGGACCACATTATTATCATCCTTTTTGTTTTGATTTTATTTTTGAAGCAGCAGCACGACAGCATCATGTTGACGATTTTCTTTCGTGTGCTGACGAGGAGGGAGATAGAAGACTGTTTCTTTATTAAATAAATGTCTCTGCTCTTGACCAGCGTTTACTGCTGCTGCATCTTTAACTTTGTTTGGAAAACCAGCCCAGCGGAATATAAGATCATGGAGACAGACGGGGAGGGAACGAGCAGAAAGAAAGACCAAAATTAATTTAAAGAGGAATGAGTTTAAACATGATCTGGAATTATTCTATTCGGATTTAAAATCTGAATAAACCAGCCACTTACTTCGGAATTAAGTTTAATTTGGAATGGCCATTTTCATTTGGAATTAGGTGTTTACATGGTAATTTTTGCTAATTTTAAATCGGATTTAATTTTAATTCTGAATTTAAGAGGAATTAAACTCCCCATGTGAACTGTGTCTGTCTTCAGGGACTCCCGGCAGCACAGGTCCTCCTGGTCCTCCGGGTCCGGGCTTTAAAGGAGATCCAGGGTTTAAAGGACAGCCGGGTCGACCGGGGGACACCGGTCCTTCAGGAGACTCCGGTCCACCGGGAAACTCGGTCAGTCGACACAATCCAACGTCCAGATAAAGGACGGGCAGACGTGATGAGGTTTGGTGGTGAATCTTTTCTGTCGTTGTCCACAGGGGACAAAAGGACAAGCGGGTCTCCACGGACCGAAGGGCCAGAGAGGAGACATGGGAGTCCAAGGAGTTCTGGGTAAGACGTCCAACTCAAATAAGACTCTTCCAAAACTGGGACTGGTCCTGTTAAGAACTGGGGAACAAAAGGTACAAAAACTTGTATGAGTGTTTGATGGAAACGATGACGCCAACATGACCCATAATTCAGTCTGGCAATGCTTGACGTCCAACCGGGAGGAAGTCCAACCGGGAGGACGTCCAACCGGGAGGAAGTCCAACCAGGAGGACGTCCAACCGGGAGGAGGCCCAGAGGATCCTGGGGCTCGCCTACGTCTCTTTAGTGCAGGAGATAAACCAAAACAATCGTTCAGTTTGTGATACCAGCAGGAAAGTTGGTACACACATTAGCCAAAGGCATTCCAAAAATAATTGGACGTGGAGCCATCGTGAATTTTCAACATGGCGCCCATGGCAGCCATTTTTCAAAATGGCCGCCAGAAACAAGTGTTTTCTAATGAGTGATTAGTTGAAAAAGAAAGAGGAAAAAAAGAGAAGATGAAAAAAAGAGAAAAAAGAGGCAAAAAATAGGAAAAAAAGAAAAAAAGAGGAAGAGGAAAAAAGAGAGAGAAAAAGAGGAAAAAGAAGAGGAAAAAAGAGGAAAAAAAGAGAAGATGAAAAAAAGAGAAAAAATCTGGAAAAAAAGAGAAGATGAAAAAAAGAGAAAAATTGCTGCCATGGGCGCCATTTTTTTCACAGCTCACAGTAGACCACATACAACCTGACAATAAATGTACACAAGGGAAATAATGTGCAATATCTTTCACTCACTGCAACGTGCAATTATGTAAATATCCATCTGTAAATATCCGTCTGTTATCTTGTTCATATACTAGTATCTCTTATTATTTATCTTTATTATTATTATTATTATTATTATTATTGTATACCAGTTACTGTTTATAGTGTGTTATTATTATTACTGTGTTATTATTTTTCTATTGATGCCTCTTCTTTTTGCACTATCCCCTTTGCTGCTGTAAACTACAAATTTCCCCTCTCTGGGACTATTAAAGGTTTATCTTATCTTATCTTATCTTATCATGTTGAAAATTCAAGATGGCTCCACGTCCATATGTTTTGGGTAAACCTTTGGTTATTTGTGAACCAAATGTCATGCTTGTATCACAAATAGTGAGGGAAATTAAGTCAGGTTTTTAGGAGAATCGTTCACTTTGTGAGACAAGCACCAAATTTTGCATGAACATTGCCTAGTACCTACTTATGCAGAAAAGCCCTTTAGCCACCTGAAAATCCAAGATGGCGGCCGTTTTTCAAGATGGCTGGCTATGAAAGCTAAAACAAGGTTGTCAGTGTAGAACTTGAATTGCTGAACATATTTTAATGATCTCTTTATCCAAATGCATGTGTTTTGGCATAAAAAATTCTATGATGTCAATACAAATGAAATATGGCTTCCAGTTTTCAAGATGGTTGGCCAATTTTGACTAATTTGATCTGTTTTCCGTTGCAATTCGATCAGAAATGAAGTTTCTAAATTTTAACCGGATGAAAATCTAAAAAAAAAAAAAAAACATTTATAAAAAATGTTTATCATGATCGCTGATCTACAAGCTCATAATGCGATGTGACACGTTGTGAGCTTGTAGATCTGCTGTTTTCACTATTTTGGGTCCCGCGCAATCTTCAAATGTATCTTTTGTGTCAGGGTCAAAAAGTTTGAGAACCACTGAAAGTGCTTACAGTGTCACAGTCTGGCCTGGGTGTGGGTGTGTAGTTCTGCTCCCTGCCTGTAAAGTGTGAACACCTGCATACAATCACTGGCAATCATGCCAGCAGTATTTAAGCCCCAGTCTCACACCAGTCTTTGCCAGATTGCCTTGTTTGTGTACTCCCATTCAGTTGCCACAGTAAAACATACCATGGACAAAATCAGATATAGCCTACTATTAAATACCTGAATCCAGATCAGGTCCCTGTCATAACTGCAGATCAACCAATCTATGCACTTGCAAAACAAGTGCAGTGGCAATGGCCTGAACTGTATGGCGAAGATCAACTTGTTGTTATGTTTGGGGGTCTCCACATAGAGATGGCTGCCTTGAGATCTCTTGGTACCCTGCTCCAGGACAGTGGGTGGATAGGAGCTCTTGTAGAGGCGGGCGTGGCTTCTTCTGGAACAGCAGGGTCCTTTCTTTCTGCTTCACATGTAAAAAGAACACGCCAAGCTCACCAAGTTACAGCGTGAAATTTAAAATTGTATTACATGCGTATAAAGCCCAAAACGGCTTAGCTCTGCATTATTTGTAAGACCTGATAGTGCCTTATGTTCCTGGCAGAGCTCTCCGTTCTCAGAGTGCAGGTTTACTCGTAGTTCCTAGAGTATCCAAATGTAGATTTGGACTTTAAAACTAAACTTAAAGCCTTTCTGTTTAGTAAAGCCTATAGTTAGTGTTTAGTAAACCTCTAGCTGGTGTTGGTAAATCTCTAGGTAGTGTAAACTCTAGTGTGTTAGAGTCAGTAGTCATAGTTGCAGCTATAGAACAAGACTATAATAGTTAGTCTCAAATATAGCTTGGTGGTAGATATGCTGCTATAGGCTTATGCTGCAGGGGGCACCGACATGATCCGCTGGGCGGTGCCTCTCACCCTTCTTCTATTCTCCTCTTCCCTTCCTCTCTTCTCCATTTACATTTTTATTTATTATAAATATCTCATAGCTATCATTTTTGTCCATCGTTCCTGTAGTTTCTTGTGCTGGCCCTCCCTTTTTCTCTTTTGTGCATGTTTGCAGGCCGGAGCTTTGGGAGCTGCGTTCTGGCCTGCAATTGTGATGATTAGAAAAAATGTGATACAGAAATGGGAGGGGGGGACTATAATTTGATGCCAAAACAATCAAAATCGAATTATATAATCACAATCCAGGTACAAAACCATATAAACTGTCTTTTGCCTGCAGCCATTTTGGAAAATGGCAGCCATATTGTTGTTTTATTTGCATGGCTAATGGGGGAGGGGGTGGGGGGGTCCCAAGATTATAGTCTTATGTCAGAATACTCAAAATGGGATTTTCCAATCACATTCCAGGTCAAAAAACATATAAAAACGGCTTTTGTGGCAGCCATTTTGGAAAACGGCAGCCATATTGTTTTTTTGCGTGGCTAACGGGCTTTTTTGAAAAAGTAGACCTAGAACATACTTTGTGCAAAATTTGGCGCTTGTCTCACAAAGTGAACGATGGTTTCACTAATGTGCCTGGCTAAAACTGAACGATTCCTATACATTTTATAGCTAAACAGCTGGACTACTTGACTGGTTTGGGGAGGCGTTGGCATCTCCTGATTTCTAGTTCAAATGCAGTTGTGTCTCTGTTTTGGACAGTCTTGTCTCTGTTTTGGACAGTCCTAACAGCTGTTTGGGTTTGTGCTGCAGGTTTTAAGGGGACGGCCGGACTCACAGGGGCCATGGGCCCCCGAGGATCCTCGGGACCACCTGGGAAACAAGGTAAATACTTTCCCATCAACACACTCCTAAATAACTGCAACCTGGACTCATTAAAGGACTTTAACCTCCCGCAGGAGAGAGAGGGGCCGACGCCACCACGGGCGTCACCATGGCGAAGGGAGAGAAGGGGATTCCTGGAGGAACGGGGCCGGAGGGAGAGACGGGCCCCCCGGGGAACCCCGGGGTACCTGGAGCTAACGGTGGGTCATGTTGGTAACGCTAAAGACACTGCAGAACGGTGTTTTAATGCTGGTTTAATGCTGTTTTAATGCTGATTTAATGCTGTTTTAATGCTGTTTTAATGCTGATTTAATGCTGTTTTAATGCTGATTTAATGCTGTTTTAATGCTGTTTTAATGCTGTTTTAATGCTGATTTAATGCTGATTTAATGCTGTTTTAATGCTGCTTTAATGCTGTTTTAATGCTGTTTTAATGCTGATTTAATGCTGTTTTAATGCTGCTTTAATGCTGTTTTAATGCTGATTTAATGCTGTTTTAATGCTGTTTTAATGCTGTTTTAATGCTGTTTTAATGCTGTTTTAATGCTGATTTAATGCTGATTTAATGCTGTTTTAATGCTGCTTTAATGCTGTTTTAATGCTGATTTAATGCTGTTTTAATGCTGCTTTAATGCTGTTTTAATGCTGATTTAATGCTGTTTTAATGCTGCTTTAATGCTGTTTTAATGCTGTTTTAATGCTGTTTTAATGCTGTTTTAATGCTGTTTTAATGCTGATTTAATGCTGATTTAATGCTGTTTTAATGCTGTTTTCTGGATCAGGGTATCCGGGCCTAACGGGGCCTAAAGGCTCTAGAGGAGAACCGGGTCGTCCGGGTCTGAAGGGCGAACTGGGAGACCCGGGACTAGACGGTGCAGCAGGTACAAGTCGTTAGGAAGTTTTAAAAGATGTGTTGACACAGATGTGAGGGGGTCTAAAGAGTTATGGAGGCAAAACATAGGAAAAAAGAGAAAAAAGGAGAGAGAAAGAGGAAAAAGAAGAGGCAAAAAATAGGAAAAAAAGAGGGAAAAAAGATGAAAAAAGAGAAGATGAAAAAAAGAGGAAAAAAGAGGCAAAAAACAGGGAAAACAGAAAAAAGAGAAAAAAGAGAGATAAAGAGGAAAAAGAAGAGGAAAAAAGAGAGAGAAAAAGAGGAAAAAGAAGAAGAAAAAAATATGGAAAAAAGTTGAAAAAAAGATGAAAAAAGAGAAGATGAAAAAAAGAGAAAAAAGAGGCAAAAAATAGGGAAAAAAGAAAAAAAGAGGAAGAGGAAAAAAGAGAAAAAAGAGAGATAAAGAGGAAAAAGAGGAAAAAGAAGAGGAAAAAAGATAAATAAAATATGGAAAAAAGAGGAAAAAAAGAAGATGAAAAAAGAGGCAAAATAGGAAAAAAAGAATAAAAGAGGAAGAGGAAAAGAGGAAAAATAAGAGGAAAACAGAGGAAAAAAAGAGAAAAAAGAGGCAAAAAATAAGAAAAAAATAAAAAAGAGGAAGAGGAACAAAGAGAAAAAAGAGGGAGAAAAAGAGGAAAAAAGAGAAAAAAAAAGATGAAAAAAGAGAAAAAAGAGGCAAAAATACGTAAAAAATAAAAAAAGAGGAAGAGGAAGAGGAAAAAAGAAGAGGAAAAAAATATGGAAAAAAGAGGGAAAAAAGAGGAAGACGAAAAAGAGGAAAAAGAAGAGGAAAAAAGAGGAAAAGGGTTGGAAAAAAGAGAAAAAATCGGTGTGGCAGGGTGGATAGGCTGACGGGACACAGGTGTGTCCCGTCAGCCTATCCACCCTGCCAGCCTTGATAAGGACTGGGAGACTGCAGCTGGGCAGGTGGGAGACGGAGAAGCTGCTGCTGTGCCATGCTTGTGCACTGTGTGGTGATTTTGTGAGTAATAAAGAAGGGTCTGCACGAAACTCCGTGTCCTCTCCATCCTTCGGTCGGGCCCCCGTAGCATCCACCCTGCTACATCTGGCGCCCAACGTGGGGCCCGAAGAATGGACGAGAGAGGCACGGAGCGGGCCCTGGACGCGCTCGCCCGGGCCATGGCGGGCATGGCGGCCGCCTTCCGGGACCAGGGCGAGCGGCAGCTGGCCGCCATAGAAGCCCTGGTGGCCGCGGGGCGACCCACCCCTGCACCCCGTCTGAGGGCCGCCGCAGCAACGCGGGAGGAGCTGGCGGCGCCGCAGCTGAGAGGCCGGGAGGCAGAAGCTGCGGGCCGCCAAGCGGGGAAAGAGGAAGAGGAAAAAAGAGAGAGAAAAAGAGGAAAAAAAATATGGAAAAAGAAGGAAAAAAAGAGGAAAAAAAGAGAGAAAAAGAGAAAAAATAGGAACTAGGATGGTTAGGGGGTCTAGGGGGTCTAGACACCATGGAAATGAGACCCTAATTGTTCTCTATGTCTCCAGGATCCGCAGGTCTCCACGGCCCCAGGGGGGCTAAAGGGGCCCCGGGTCCTGCAGGGACCAACAGTCTAGGATTGTTAGGGGGTCTAAGTGTGTTATGGGGTCTAGGATGGTTAGGGGAGTCTACCATGGGGATTAGACCCTAATCGTCCTCTATGTCTCCAGGATCTGCAGGTCTCCACGGCCCCAGGGGGGCTAAAGGGGCCCCGGGTCCTGCAGGGACCAACAGGGACTTCCGTCTGGAGACCAGTTTCCTGTTCACCCGTCACAGCCAGAGCAGCGGCGTCCCCCGGTGCCCCCCAGGGACCGCCAAGATCTCTGAGGGGTTCTCCCTGCTGTTCATCAACGGAAACAACCGGGCCCACGGCCAGGACCTGGGTAAGGGGGACCGGGGTAAGGGGGACCTGGGGGGACCTGGGGGGACCTGGGGGACCTGGGTAAGGGGGACCGGGGTAAGGGGGACCGGGGGGACCTGGGGGGACCTGGGGGACCTGGGGGACCTGGGTAACTCTAGGGGGACCTGGGTAAGGGGGACCGGGGGGGACCAGGGGGACCTGGGGGGACCTGGGGGACCTGGGGGACCTGGGTAACTCTAGGGGGACCTGGGTAAGGGGGACCGGGGGGGACCGGGGGGGACCTGGGGGACCTGGGGGGACCTGGGTAACTAGGGGATAACTGGGTAACTCCACAAACCTCTCAGGGCCATCCTGACCATTAGGGAGCTTTCACACCTGTCCTGTTTGGAGGAAACAGGGAGTGTTTCCCCTAAAGATCGGATCGTTTGGTACATGTGAACACAGCAATCATGCTCGGATGTGGCACAAAACAAATGAGCCGAGATCCTAGGAAAGGTTAGGTTCTCCTAGGAGAGGTTAGGGTTAGGTTCTCCTAGGAGAGGTTAGGGTTAGGTTCTCCTAGGAGAGGTTAGGGTTAGGATCTCCTAGGAGAGGTTAGGTTCTCCTAGGAGAGGTTAGGGTTAGGATCTCCTAGGAGAGGTTAGGGTTAGGATCTCCTAGGAGAGGTTAGGGTTAGGTTCTCCTAGGAGAGGTTAGGTTCTCCTAGGAGAGGTTAGGGTTAGGATCTCCTAGGAGAGGTTAGGGTTAGGATCTCCTAGGAGAGGTTAGGGTTAGGATCTCCTAGGAGAGGTTAGGGTTAGGTTCTCCTAGGAGAGGTTAGGTTCTCCTAGGAGAGGTTAGGGTTAGGTTCTCCTAGGAGAGGTTAGGGTTAGGATCTCCTAGGAGAGGTTAGGGTTAGGATCTCCTAGGAGAGGTTAGGGTTAGGTTCTCCTAGGAGAGGTTAGGGTTAGGTTCTCCTAGGAGAGGTTAGGGTTAGGTTCTCCTAGGAGAGGTTAGGGTTAGGTTCTCCTAGGAGAGGTTAGGGTTAGGTTCTCCTAGGAGAGGTTAGGGTTAGGTTCTCCTAGGAGAGGTTAGGGTTAGGATCTCCTAGGAGAGGTTAGGGTTAGGATCTCCTAGGAGAGGTTAGGGTTAGGTTCTCCTAGGAGAGGTTAGGATCTCCTAGGAGAGGTTAGGGTTAGGTTCTCCTAGGAGAGGTTAGGGTTAGGTTCTCCTAGGAGAGGTTAGGATCTCCTAGGAGAGGTTAGGGTTAGGTTCTCCTAGGAGAGGTTAGGTTCTCCTAGGAGAGGTTAGGTTCTCCTAGGAGAGGTTAGGATCTCCGAGGAGAGGTTAGGGTTAGGTTCTCGGCTCGCTTCCATTCCAGACCTGGAGCGCTTCGTTTGCTTAATCCACACAACAACTGACACAACTCCATTCATTGTGCGACCGCGGCACAAGGAGAAGACTCAGCGCAGCCTCCACCCCCTTCTCTCCTATTGGACACAACCTTCTCTCTTCTCTCCTATTGGACACAACCTTCTCTCTTCTCACCTATTGGACGTGCAGAGATGTCGTCACAGCGCGGCACGGTGGAATTAAAAAATGTTCAATTCGGGCAGGCAAGCGCAGCGCAAATGCCGCGGCAGGCGCCACAGAGCTCGGCGGCAGAGCAGTCCGCTCTTGCGCCGCGGTAGCACATACACAATGAATGGGATCGCCGGCGCCCTCTATGTGAAAGGGGCTTTATAACCATGTTGTTTGTCCCGCGGTACGGAAGAGGAAACTCCTTCCACGTTCATTTCTGACCAATGAGAGGCATGGCACGCATGGCATATGTTAACAGCTTTGAACCGCTACAGACGCTTGCCTTGTGAACACAAACGCTACAAACGAAAAACGAAACAACTGTATCGATTTAGCCCCAGAATCGGAACAAAACAAACGGGCCACAGGTGTGAAAGCAGCCGTAGGAGCCGCAGCTCTCTATTGGGACCCTGGTGGTCGGTACAGGAACCGCAGCTTCTGGTCCTGGACCCTGGCAGTGGTAGGGTTGGGTAGGGTTGGGGTTCTGGGGGTTCCCTAGACCCTGGCAGTGGTAGGGTTGGGTAGGGTTGTGGTTCTGGGGGTTCTGGGGTGTCTGGGGGTTCTGGGGGTTCTGGGGGTTCCCTAGACCCTGGCAGTGGTAGGGTTGGGCAGGGTTGTGGTTCTGGGGGTTCTGGGGGTTCTGGGGGTTCCCTAGACCCTGGCAGTGAGGGTTGGGGTTCTGGGGGGTTCTGGGAGTTCTGGGGGTTCCCTAGACCCTGGCAGTGAGGGTTGGGGTTCTGGGGGGTCTGGGGGTTCTGGGGGTTCCTGGACCCTGGCAGTGAGGGTTGTGGTTCTGGGGTGTCTGGGTTATAGTCAAGTTCAGATTCAGAAACCCCTTTTTCCGTCCTCCCCGTCTCTCCGCAGGTACGTTGGGCAGTTGTCTCCGCCGGTTCACCACCATGCCCTTCCTGTTCTGCAACCCCAACCAGAAGTGTCAGTACGCGGCGCGCAACGACTACTCCTACTGGCTGTCCACCGGCAACGGGCCTCCGGTGGAGCAGCCGTTCATCACCGCAGACCTGCTGAAGGAACACATCAGCCGGTAAGGAACACCGCACCCGAACCCACCTGAACCCACCAATCAGAGACGGTAGCAATTGGACATAACGTCCTTATCCTGGTAACGGCCACATAGTCCAGCTGTTTAGCTATAAAATGTATAGGAATCGTTCAGTTTGTGATACAAGCATGAAAGTTGGTACAAATAGCCAAAGGTTTCCCCAAAAGATCTGGACATGGAGCCATCGTGAATTCTCAACATGGCGCCCATGGCAGCCATTTTTCAAAATGGCCGCCAGAAACAAGTGTTTTCTAATGAGTGATTAGTTGAAATGAGTTGCCAGTTTGCCCTGGCTGAGCTTCAACATCCACTCTATTACTGATCCATTCATTGGATGGTTCAGTTCTTGCAGATATGAGGATCTTTTTTGGTTTATTAGGTCAAAGTTTGTTTTTATGTATAATAGATCTATTTTCATGAAATGACGGTATATATTTTATTTTGGCTAATATGGCTGTTATCATGAAAGAAACAGTTGTCATGTTCAGTTTTGAGGTAGAAGGAAGCTTCTGGCCAATTCCAATGTTTCAAATGTGATTTCTGCATCATCAATAATGACTGATTAGACACCAAGATCATCCATATCAGACAAAAACACAAATGATGGCTGCCATCTTTAAAAAATGGCGGCCATCTTGAATATTAAATGACAACTTTTCAATTATCCAAGAGACATCTACCAAGTACTATATGTGGTAAATATGTCTAAAATATCACATTATGTCCCCAAGTCATATAAAAAGAGTTGTTTCTGGTGTTTGAAAAATGGCTGCCATGGCCACCATGTTGAAAATTCACGATGGCTCCACGTCCAATTATTTTTGGAATGCCTTTGGCTATTTATGTGTGTACCAACTTTCATGCTGGTATCACAAACTGAACGATTGTTTTGGTAATCTCCTGCACTAACACCCACTTTAGGAGAACTCAAATATACAGAGGAATTATGTAGGATATTTCCCTTATGGTTCTTTTTTTTATTTTTACCTTGATTAGACTAAACCGCTTCAGATTAATAGTGCTGGTTGAATAAACGACTAATTACGTGGAAAATGGTGTCTCGGCTCTCGTCTCTGCAGAACCCCGACACAAACGAGCACCTAACGCTCAATCTCTTGTTTATGACAGATAAGACTAACTTACACAAATATACACGTGGTAATGTTTATGTTTCGATGTAAATAACTCTGCACTGACTGAGAACAGTCAGCAAAGAGGAATTGAAACGAACTTATACATTTAACGTTATGTATATTATAAATATACAAAATGGACCGATTTATACGCCAATTGTTATAACGTAAAATCATTAAAAGCCATATTTTGGTCAACATTATATCTCAAATTAGTTTTGTTTTTGTCTTCATTAGTGCTAATTAGCTAACTTAAGCCAACTTTTAATGCTAGTAGCTAATGCATGTCGTTAGCTTGTAAGCTAAAGCAGGATGTCTTTACTTCCATAAACTGTATAGTATTTAAAACATTACAATTTCATGAAATAAATAACTAAGTAAGAATAAGTAAAATCATTTCAACAGTTTTTCGACTCGTACCCACAAACTTGAATTCGTGTTCACAGTGAAGACTCGTAGAAATTAGAGTTGTATTCATAAGACGTTGCACTCACAGCTTTTTAGATTCATAGTGAAATAAATCCTAACCCTAATAATTTATCAGACTCGTGTGTGTTTTGGGTACAACTTTTTTATTTACATACAAATGTTTATCATTATGAATATTTATAACATGGACACATCTTTTTGAAAGCTATCTTACTCCATACATTCAGCCCACAAAGTTCCGTTTGTAAACGGGTCTGGACCACCAATGAAACCTAATAAAGTTTTATTTATTAAATGTATTTATTAAATAAACAACGATCTCAGTGCAGGGCCCGACCGGGGTTGGTAGATGGAGCAATGCCCAGGAGTGTAGCTTAGGTAGGAGCACTGGGTGATAAAATGGGGAAAAAACCGGGATAAATAAAATATTTAAAAAAAAATAAAATAAACAACGATCTGAACCAGTTTCCTGAATCAGTTTCGTATGTTGCAGGTGTGATGCAGGTTTCCGTCACACGTGTTTCGTATTTTGCAGGTGTGATGCAGGTTTCCGTCACACGTGTCTCGTATGTTGCAGGTGTGATGCAGGTTTCCGTCACACGTGTTTCGTATGTTGCAGGTGTGATGCAGGTTTCCGTCACATGTGTTTCGTATGTTGCAGGTGTGATGCAGGTTTCCGTCACACGTGTCTCGTATGTTGCAGGTGTGATGCAGGTTTCCGTCACACGTGTCTCGTATGTTGCAGGTGTGATGCAGGTTTCCGTCACACGTGTTTCATATGTTGCAGGTGTGATGCAGGTTTACGTGTTTCGTATGTTGCAGGTTTCCGTCACACGTGTTTCGTATGTTGCAGGTGTGATGCAGGTTTCCGTCACACGTGTCTCGTATGTTGCAGGTGTGATGCAGGTTTCCGTCACACGTGTCTCGTATGTTGCAGGTGTGATGCAGGTTTCCGTCACACGTGTTTCGTATGTTGCAGGTGTGATGCAGGTTTCCGTCACACGTGTCTCGTATGTTGCAGGTGTGATGCAGGTTTCCGTCACACGTGTTTCGTATGTTGCAGGTGTGATGCAGGTTTCCGTCACACGTGTCTCGTATGTTGCAGGTGTGATGCAGGTTTCCGTCACACGTGTTTCGTATGTTGCAGGTGTGATGCAGGTTTCCGTCACACGTGTTTCGTATGTTGCAGGTGTGATGCAGGTTTCCGTCACACGTGTTTCGTATGTTGCAGGTGTGATGCAGGTTTCCGTCACACGTGTCTCGTATGTTGCAGGTGTGATGCAGGTTTCCGTCACACGTGTTTCGTATGTTGCAGGTGTGATGCAGGTTTCCGTCACACGTGTCTCGTATGTTGCAGGTGTGATGCAGGTTTCCGTCACACGTGTCTCGTATGTTGCAGGTGTGATGCAGGTTTCCATCACGTGTCTCGTATGTTGCAGGTGTGATGCAGGTTTCCGTCACACGTGTTTCGTATGTTGCAGGTGTGATGCAGGTTTCCGTCACACGTGTGTCTCGTATGTTGCAGGTGTGATGCAGGTTTCCGTCACACGTGTCTCGTATGTTGCAGGTGTGATGCAGGTTTCCGTCACACGTGTCTCGTATGTTGCAGGTGTGATGCAGGTTTCCATCACACGTGTCTCGTATGTTGCAGGTGTGATGCAGGTTTCCATCACACGTGTTTCGTATGTTGCAGGTGTGATGCAGGTTTCCGTCACGTGTCTCGTATGTTGCAGGTGTGATGCAGGTTTCCGTCACGTGTCTCGTATGTTGCAGGTGTGATGCAGGTTTCCGTCACGTGTTTCATATGTTGCAGGTGTGATGCAGGTTTCCGTCACACGTGTTTCATATGTTGCAGGTCTGATGCAGGTTTCCGTCACACGTGTTTCGTATGTTGCAGGTGTGATGCAGGTTTCCGTCACACGTGTCTCGTATGTTGCAGGTGTGATGCAGGTTTCCGTCACACGTGTTTCGTATGTTGCAGGTGTGATGCAGGTTTCCGTCACACGTGTCTCGTATGTTGCAGGTGTGATGCAGGTTTCCGTCACACGTGTTTCATATGTTGCAGGTCTGATGCAGGTTTCCGTCACACGTGTTTCGTATGTTGCAGGTGTGATGTATAATTCCGTCACCTGTGTTTCCTGTGTTGCAGGTGTGTGGTGTGTGAAGCCGTGGCCAACGTCATCACCATCCACAGTCAGACCCGGGCGGTTCCGGACTGCCCCGGCGGTTGGGAGTCTCTCTGGTCCGGATACTCGTTTGTGATGGTAAGACGCCTTTGAATCTTTACTTGTATTTAATATAATATGTGGCAGTAATCCTGACCAGTAACCTGATGATAATAGAGATTTAAAATCCATCTCCATGCATATCTATGTGGGCCCGTCTGGGCCCGTCTGGGCCAATGTGGGTTAGAGGTGGACTAGTGACTAGTGAGACCTTTTTTAACTTTCTGGTCACCATGGAAACATGTAGAGACAGTCCAGCTGGTTAGTTCTGGGTAGCGTCCTTCAGTGGGGGGTGAAGAAAGCTGCTGCAGAGCTAAACCACAACCCCCAACCCTTCCAGACCCCCCAGAACTGGTGCTAGCGGTCTCTTGGGGACCGAGTGCAGGGATCCACAACTCACCCAGAGACCCGTACTCCTGGATCCGTCCCAGATCGGCAACCAGAAAGCTATAATCCAACATACCAGATGCAGTGTAGTCAGGCCAAGATGGTGCTAAGTCTGAATGAATGAATGAATAGCCTTTATTGTCGCCGTTCTGGCGTCCCAGCACAGTGAGATGACAACCAGTACAACCCACGAGGGCACAGACAAAACAAATAACATAAGACATGAGTCAACTGGTGAGAACAGATCAGAGAAAGGACGACATTGGGGAGGGAGGAGGGGGGTGGTGGGGGGTGGTTTTAGGGGCGGGGGGGATCCCGGCACAGTACCCCAAGTGAGCACCGCGGCCAGTGGCGCAGCTCTCAAGCCTGTTGACTGTGCTGGGGGGGGGTTGGATAAGAGGAGGGGCAGAGGAAGGCGTTGAATTGAGGGAGGTGTGGTTATCAGCAAGTGTGTGTGTAGCGATAAGTCCGTGAACTTCGCTCAGAGCTGCTCTCAGCCAATGTCCTTGATGTTATCAGACGGCTCGGTACAGTTCTGAAAACAGGGTCCGCAGATGTTCGTGGGAGAGGGGGAGGGTTAGTGGGGGCAGAGTCACCTTGTTTACATTCCACCAGGGAGATTGTGACCAGAGTGATCGGCCAAACCGCCCTGTCAAGGTCAGATTATAGAATCAACAATTATATTGCAAAAACAGGCAGCCTCAGTAATTTTCCGTCTGCCTTCAGTCTCTGGTTCATCAATAGCGACTCCAATCAGATGAATTTGTGATCAATTCCCGCCAAGCCGAGCTTCCAACTTCTCCAAGGTCTTCTCCATCTTGCCAATGAGCTCAAAGACGCCGCCAGCCTGCGATTCTGTTCAAGAATCACATCCAGTTTACGGCTTTGCTCCCCAAGCGTTAAAGTCTGAGTGTTGATCACCTTGCTTGATCCTTCAGCCACGTCTGGCAGCTCTGAAAGAGCCAAAACAGCTGTCGACGTCTTACGCGTTTGTCGGTAGACCAGTTATCCCCCTCCTCCAATCAAGAGAAATCCTGCTATCATAAATCCAATTATGAAGCATCTTCAACGTCCTCGACAGACAGAATCTTGAGGCACAAAGGCTTCCAGTATTTGTAGCAATCCATCGTGTATCCAGCAAAACATGTCCCATCGGGTCCTGATGTGTTCTGGTCCTGATGTGTTCTGGCCCTGATGTCCTGATGTGGTCCTGATGTGTCCTGGTTCCGGTCTACAGGAGACCGGTGCGGGGGCCGAGGGCTCGGGTCAGCCTCTGATCTCCCCGGGTTCCTGCCTGGAAAACTTCAGGAAGATTCCGTTTATCGAGTGTCACGGCCGAGGAACCTGCAACTACTTCAGCGACTCGTACTCGTACTGGCTAGCAGCGCTGGACCCCGCCCACATGTTCAGGTAGGCCCCGCCCACATGTTCAGGTGAGCCCCGCCCACATGTTCAGGTGAGCCCTGGCCCCGCCCACATGTTCAGGTGAGCCCCGCCCACATGTTCAGGTAGGCCCCGCCCACATGTTCAGGTGAGCCCTGGCCCCGCCCACATGTTCAGGTGAGCCCTGGCCCCGCCCACATGTTCAGGTAGGCCCCGCCCACATGTTCAGGTAGGCCCCGCCCACATGTTCAGGTGAGCCCTGGCCCCGCCCACATGTTCAGGTGAGCCCCGCCCACATGTTCAGGTAGGCCCCGCCCACATGTTCAGGTAGGCCCCGCCCACATGTTCAGGTAGGCCCCGCCCACATGTTCAGGTGAGTCCTGGCCCCGCCCACATGTTCAGGTGAGCCCTGGCCCCGCCCACATGTTCAGGTAGGCCCCGCCCACATGTTCAGGTGAGCCCTGGCCCCGCCCACATGTTCAGGTGAGTCCTGGCCCCGCCCACATGTTCAGGTAGGCCCCGCCCACATGTTCAGGTGAGTCCTGGCCCCGCCCACATGTTCAGGTGAGCCCTGGCCCCGCCCACATGTTCAGGTAGGCCCCGCCCACATGTTCAGGTGAGCCCTGGCCCCGCCCACATGTTCAGGTGAGTCCTGGCCCCGCCCACATGTTCAGGTAGGCCCCGCCCACATGTCCAGGTAGGCCCCGCCCACATGTTCAGGTGAGCTCTGGCCCCGCCCACATGTTCAGGTGAGTCCTGGCCCCGCCCACATGTTCAGGTGAGTCCTGGCCCCGCCCACATGTTCAGGTGAGTCCTGGCCCCGCCCACATGTTCAGGTGAGCCCTGGCCCCGCCCACATGTTCAGGTAGGCCCCGCCCACATGTTCAGGTAGGCCCCGCCCACATGTTCAGGTGAGCCCTGGCCCCGCCCACATGTTCAGGTAGGCCCCGCCCACATGTTCAGGTGAGCCCTGGCCCCGCCCACATGTTCAGGTAGGCCCCGCCCACATGTTCAGGTAGGCCCCGCCCACATGTTCAGGTGAGTCCTGGCCCCGCCCACATGTTCAGGTGAGCCCCGCCCACATGTTCAGGTAGGCCCCGCCCACATGTTCAGGTGAGTCCTGGCCCCGCCCACATGTTCAGGTGAGTCCTGGCCCCGCCCACATGTTCAGGTGAGTCCTGGCCCCGCCCACATGTTCAGGTGAGTCCTGGCCCCGCCCACATGTTCAGGTGAGCCCCGCCCACATGTTCAGGTGAGCCCCGCCCACATGTTCAGGTTGTACAAGGTACAAGGAGAAATAAAATCAGAAAGATGAAACAGAACTAGATGTTTACAGCAATATAATGTACATAATTATGATAAAAAGCAGAAAAAATTATTATGAGTATATTTATATTACTGTAGATATTTTACCCCAGCGATTAAGGTGCTTGAAGATTTTGAAAATGACCCTTGAAAGTGCTTGAAAAGTGCTTGAATTTGACCTTGAAAAGTGTGTAGGAACCTGATTGAAGAACCTGGGGGTTATTTTTGACTCTGAGCTGAACTTTATTCCTCATATCAAAAACAGAACAAATATAGGTTTTTATCACCTTAAGAACGTCCAGAGCTTTTGCTCCCGTGTTGCAGCTCGTGAGGGGTTTGTGGTTGTGGGTTCAGATCCTGGATCCTGGTCTGATCTCAGACCTGGTCCTGTGGTGGTTCTGCCGGTCCAGTATGGAGCCAAATCAAGGCCAAAAGTTTTGCTAATTTGAAAATAAAATTTGAACCTGAAGATTCTTTTTTACAGTTTCAATTTTATTTTTTTCAGTATCAGATCTTTTTTTCAGTTTCAAATCTTTTTATTTCATTTTCAAATCTTTTTTTTTCCAGTTTCACACCTTTTTTTTTTTTTTTTTTCCAGTTTTCCATCTTTTTTTTCAGTTTAAAATTTTTTTTTCAGGTTCAAACTTTTGGCCCCGATCTGGCGTGGGGGGCGTGGCATCAACTGAGAGGGCGTGGCATCATGAGTGACAGCAGAACAGAGAAAGATGGAAAACTGGAAAAAAAAGATGTGAAACTGAAAAAAAAAAGATTTGAAAATGAAATAAAAAGATTTGAAACTGAAAAAAAGATCTGATACTGAAAAAAATAAAAATTGAAACTGTAAAAAATAATTTTCAGGTTAAAATTTTACTTTCAAATTAGCAAAACTTTTGGCCTTGATTTGGCTCCATAGTCCAGCAGGGGGCAGCATCGTTCCTCAGACCTGGTCTGATCTCAGACCTGGTCCTGCGGTGGTTCTGCCGGTCCAGCAGGGGGCAGCATCGTTCCTCCCAGCAGCCTCAGCGTCTCTGGTTAAACACGTGTCTGTAACATACACCGTATGGCAGCGGTCGGCAACCCAAAATGTTTTAGATCCATATTGGACCAAAAACACAAAAAACAAATTTGTCTGGAGCCGCAAAAAATGAAAAGTCTTGTATCAGAATTAGAATGAAGAAACACATGCTGCATGTTTCTATATTAGTTAGAACTGGGGGAAGATTTTTTTTTTATTATGCACAAAAAGTGTAAATTACATGTCTCTGTTTGTCCTGCAGGACGCCGGAGCCTCGGTCCGACACCGACACTGATGCCATCATCAGCCGCTGCCGGGTCTGCATGAAGGTGGTCCAGGTGGTGTGAGCAGGTCCTGGTCCTGGTGCTGGTCCTGGTCCTGGTCCTGGTCCTGGTGCTGGTCCTGGTCCTGGTCCTGGTCCTGGTGCTGGTGCAGGTCCCTGGTCCTGGTCCTGGTCCTGATCCTGGTCCTGGTTCTGGTCCTGGTCCTGTTCCCGTGCCGCTGCTGTAAATACTGTCGCCAACGCCGCCGATGCCGAGCCGACGACGCAACGATGATCCTGTTCCTGATTCTGGTCCTGATCCGGTTTCTGGTCCTGGTCCAGATCCAGATCCAGATCCAGACCCCGACCTCTGGACCGCGACCTCGACCCGACCCCAGCCCAGGGGGCGAAAATCCCCAAAAAAACAGTAACATTTTGGAGAATAATTCCAGGGGGGATAAAAGGAATAAAAGTTGTAGCGTTTTTTACGCATCTTTTACCACCATTTGACCCGAATCCACAAAATGCTTTTATGTAATTTAGGATCTTATAAACGTACTGTAAGAAAAACACTCATACTGAGCTGACCAGCGCAGCTCCAGAGCTCGCTAAAGAGGCGGCTAGCTCGCGGCTAACTCGCAGCTAGTTAGCTCGCGGTTAGCTCGCGAGCTAACTAGCCGCCTCTTTAGAGAGCTCTGGAGCTAGTAAAGTAGCTTCTCTCCTCTCTGTATTTGACTATCACTATTTGTAGCTTTTAAACTCCCTTAAACTCTCTTAAACTCCCTTAAACTCTCTTAAACTCCCTTAAACTCCCTTAAACTCTCTTAAACTCCCTTAAACTCCCTTAAACTCTCTTAAACTCCCTTAAACTCACTTAAACTCCCTTAAACTCTCTTAAACTCTCTTAAACTCCCTTAAACTCACTTAAACTCCCTTAAACTCTCTTAAACTCCCTTAAACTCCCTTAAACTCCCTTAAACTCTCTTAAACTCCCTTAAACTCCCTTAAACTCTCTTAAACTCCCTTAAACTCACTTAAACTCCCTTAAACTCTCTTAAACTCCCTTAAACTCCCTTAAACTCTCTTAAACTCCCTTAAACTCCCTTAAACTCTCTTAAACTCCCTTAAACTCACTTAAACTCCCTTAAACTCTCTTAAACTCTCTTAAACTCTCTTAAACTCCCTTAAACTCACTTAAACTCCCTTAAACTCTCTTAAACTCCCTTAAACTCCCTAAAACTCCCTTAAACTCCCTTAAACTCCCTTAAACTCACTTACACTCCCTTAAACTCCCTTAAACTCCCTTAAACTCCCTTAAACTCCCTTAAACTCCCTTAAACTCCCTTAAACTCACTTACACTCCCTTAAACTCCCTTAAACTCACTTACACTCCCTTAAACTCCCTTAAACTCTCTTAAACTCCCTTAAACTTCCTTAAACTCCCTTAAACTCCCTTAAACTCCCTTAAACTCTTAAACTCTTTTAAACTCCCTTAAACTCCCTTAAAACTTTCTTAAACTCCCTTAAAGGTATTGTGACATAATTTTTAACATGCTTTTAACACTATTAAAAGTCTTGGCCAACATCCCTCAAATGTGTCTAAAAGAGTGTAACAAGAAAAACTTCACTCTAGTACTCTTTTCCTGGCTTTTTATGACGGTGTTTTTTGCCCTGTGAAAAACGCGTCCTTTTCCCCTTTTCCTGTCAATCATTGCCCCGCTCCTCCTCCCAACCTCCTCCAACCCAACCGCTACACACTTCTGCCGTCTCCACACACACGCGCGCACACCGAACCACAAACACCCACACACACAGCCCAGACAGGGCGACTACAGCCCGGGGATGAAGTCCGTGACCAGAGGACCGTAGCTCCCCGCGAGCAATACGCTCACAGCGGCGTCGGAGAGTTAAGCCGGGAGCGACAGGCGAAGCATGCACGGAAAAGCAGCAGGGCGAAGCAGTCCACCGCAAACAATCATAAAAATAAAGGCATGCAAGCAGCACTGTCCCCTTATCTTAAGTCCAGTCAGTGGCCGCGGGTCTTCTTAGCAGTTTTCCTCCGGTGATTAGAACAAAAGACGCTCTAAACAGCTCCTTGTTAAGCCTGATTTATGGTTCTGCGTTAAATCGACGCAGAGCCTACGCCGTAGGGTTCAGCGTACGGTGCACGTCGCCGCGTAACCCTACGCCGTAGGCTCTGCGTCGGTGTAACGCGGAACCATAAATCAGCCTTTATGGTGCGCTGGAGAGGAGAGGAGGCAGGGAGCTGAGTGGAGAGGGCGGTGATTTAGCGGGTCTATACGTAACGACCCGCCACCAAACCAGATGCGCCGTTTTTGCATAATTATGCGGAAAATCCCAGAAAGCACACAATACACTGAATGTTAAAAGTTCGGTTTTTTTTGGGTGTAATTGATGTCAAGACACCCAACAAAACACAAAAAAATCAAGAAAAATTTGTTTTTCATGTCACAATACCTTTAAACTCTCTTAAACTCCCTTAAACTCTTTTAAACTCCCTTAAACCCCCTTAAATTCTCTTAAACTCCCTTAAACTCTCTTAAACTCCCTTAAACCCCCTTAAATTCCCTTAAACCCCCTTAAATTCTCTTAAACTCCCTTAAACTCTCTTAAACTCCCTTAAACTCCCCTTAACTCCCTTAATTTAGCTTAGCATCACTCGTAATTGAGCAGCTTTTTGAACAATGCAGGATTTATTTTGGACCTGGAGGTTTTTGTAAATAGGACGATTGTTGTTGTAACTTATGTCACTATTTCTGTGTGTGGACTAAACCATTTCTAGGAACGGGGGGGGGACTAAACCATTTCTAGGAACGGGGGGGGGGGGGTGGACTAAACCATTTCTAGGAACGGGGGGGGACTAAACCATTCCTAGGAACGGGGGGGGACTAAACCATTTCTAGGAACGGGGGGGGGGGGGGGGGACTAAACCATTTCTAGGAACGGGGGGGGACTAAACCATTTCTAGGAACGGGGGGGGGGGGGGGGGACTAAACCATTTCTAGGAACGGGAGGGGGGACTGAATCTTTACAGATGTTTATAGCACATTATTGCACGATTATAACGAGTTGCTTTCAATAAATACGACTGCATTGTTCAAAAATAATTAATTCTGTCTCAAATTATTCCAGGGGGGAACATGTCCCCCCTGGCCCCCCCTGGGTTTTCACCCCTGGTCCTGGACCTGGTCCTGGTCCTGGTCCTGGACCTGGTCCTGGACCCTGGTCCTGGTCCTGGTCCTGGTCCTGGTCTGGACCCCCTGAAGAACCGGACTCTTCAGGACTCGTGTGTTTGCTCTTTAGATCCTAATATTGTACAGTAAAGTTCTGAACGCTCTGAGAAACAAGTGAATAAAACGTAAATAAAATATCTGTTTCTTACAACTGAACTGAACCGACTCCAGTTTCTTTTTTTTTTTTTTTTTTTCACCTTGTCTGCACACATATTAATGATTGATACCATGACGGTAGAAACCAAAAGCATACAC
>NC_084590.1:50619548-50722048 GCF_033807715.1 Cololabis saira
ACTTTTTGCGTTTTCTCAAAGCTGCGGGACTAGTTACGCGCCGAAGTTTATACGGAAGAATAAATAATAAGCCTGAGCAATAATAACTCCTCCTCCATTGCTATTGGATAGCTGTGGAGGAGGAGGAGCGGCTCTGGCGCAGCCGTGGCACTAAATATGGAAGAACTAGTGAACAATAAAGAATATGAATTTCAATTTTCAATTTCAATTTTATTTATATAGCATCTAATACAACAGATGTCTCTAGACGCTTTCCAGAGACTTTCCTTCCTTCCTTCCTTCCTTCCTTCCTTCCTTCCTTCCTTCCTTCCTTCCTTCCTTCCTTCCTTCCTTCCTTCCTTCCTTCCTTCCTTCCTTCCTTCCTTCCTTCCTTCCTTCCTTCCTTCACGTACGTTGTGGATTTAATGCAGAACCATAAATCAGCTTTACAAAAAAACTTTATCAACAGGAATTTATCATTTTTACCGCTATATGACAAATTCTTATCGTGAGGAATTTTTTGACGGTATATCGTGAACGGTTAAATATCGCCCATTCCTAGTGGGGACCGCAGGTCAGCACGCAGCTCCCAAAGCTCCGGCCCAATCATCAAGCCCCAGGTTGGGGTTCAGGGTCGGGGAAGGGTTGAGAAGGGGCAGGGCCTTGTGATCCAAAACCTGTTCTGCTCTGTTAAATACTGCAATGCTCTTTGAAACTTTGTTTTGTACATGCTTAAAATGAGATTTCCAGCTAATTTGATCATCCGTTATTACTCCAAGAAATCTGATTTTGTTTACTCGTTCAATATCGCTGCCATATTGACCAGTATCGTTTCTGTTGGAACTGTTGTTCGTTTGAGCAGAACGAGAGTCTCAAACCTTCGTCTGGGCCAGAACTACAGATGGGAATTGATTACGATTTTTACGATTCCATTTTCGATTCTGCTTACCGATTCGGTTCTTTAACAATTCTCTTATCGCTTCCCATTTGGAAGAAAAAAAGGACAACAATGAGGCAAATGGAGCTAATATGATGATTAGTTACCTGCAGTATTATTAGCCAAGAACATGCTAAAAAAAACAACATTCAGGACTAAATTAATGGAACGTTGTGTTTCTGTAAAAGGAATCAGTTTGTGGAACAATCTAGATACAAAAAGAATGCAAATCAAACTTTACATTTAAAAGAATAATAAAAGCCAGTTTGATGAAGAAATATCATGATAATTGTTAAGTTAGGGGGGTTTTCTTTCTTCTCTCTCTCTTTTTAGCATCATTGTCATATTATGTGTCACATGTGGCCTCTGCTGAGCATAGTTTGAATTCTAGTTTGACGTTTATATAGAGCAGCGCAGATCGCAGCAGCTTCAGAAATGTACGTTTTTTTGTATTAATGCTCTTTTGTTCCAATCCAAACATAATTAACCCCTTGTACTGTCTTAGGGTCAAGGAAGGAGGAAGGGAAGAAGGGAGGAAGGAAGAAAGAAAGAAAAGAAGGAAGGAAGGAAGGGAGAAAATAAGGAAGGAAGGGAGAAAAGAAGGAAGGAAGAGAGGAAAGAAGGAAGGAAGGAAACAAGGAAGGAAGGGAGAAAATAAGGAAGGAAGGAAGGAAGGAAGGAAGGAAGGAAGGAAGGAAGAAAGGAAGGAAGGAAGGAAGGAAGGAAGGAAGGAAGGAAGGAAGGAAGGAAGGAAGGAAGGAAGGAAGGAAGGAAGGAAGGAAGGAAGGAAGGAAGGAAGGAAGGACGGGAGGAAAAAAAAGAAGGAAGGGAGAAAAGAAGGAAGGAAGGAAATAAGGAAGGAAGGGAGAAAAGAAGGAAGGAAGGAAAGAAGGGAGGAAAAGAAGGAAGGAAGGGAAAAAAGAAGGAAGGAAGGGAGGAAAGAAGGAAGGAAAGGAGAAAAGAAGGAAAGAAGGAAAGAAGGGAGGAAAGAAGGAAGGAAGGAAAGAAGGGAGGAAGGAAATAAGGGAGGAAAGAAGGAAGGAAGGTAAAAAGGAAGGAAGGAAGGGAGGAAAGAAGGAAGGAAGTAAATAAGGGAGGAAAGAAGGGAGGAAAGAAGGAAGGAAGGGAGAAAAGAGGAAAGGAGAAGGAAGGAAAGAAGGGAGGAAAGAAGGAAGGAAGGAAAGAAGTGAGGAAGGAAGGAAGGAAGGAAGGAAGGAAGGAAGGAAGGAAAAAAGGGAGGAAAGAAGGGAGGAAAGAGGAAAGGAGAAGGAAGGAAGGAAGAAAGGAAGGAGGGGAGAAGGAAGGAGAGAGCAGGAGGAAAAAAGGAACAGGAGAATGAGTCATTTTGACTCGTAAACGGTACAAGGGTTAACATGAACTTTAGCACCAAAACACAATAACAGATGAATAAAAACACAGCAGATGTTTGTTTTTGTGAAGGTTTCGTGTTTCTCTTGTTTCTCTCGTGTTTCTGCGTGAGCTCTGGTGGGCGGGGGCCGCGACCGCCACCACATCAGACTTCCAAACATCCTCTTCTTCCACGTGTTACTTATTTATCCCAAGTCTTGGAGCAGTTTCCCACGGCTCCGGTGCGTCGGCGGGATTCCCCCCCGTTCGTTTCCCTCCAGGCAGAACATTTTAAACTCGTTAAACTGAAGCCGGCTGGTGTTTGTTCTGAATAAATGTTGAGTGGGCGACTCTCCGCCGCTGCGTCTTTGTGTAATTAAGATACCAGCGAGCGCTAATGAAGTCTGAACGCTCCGTTAGCCGCGCCGCCGTCTTCATAACCCGCATTCCGCTGTAGTCGTGTTAGTCGGAGCCGCTTTGCCGCTCTGCTTTATGGTTTTATTGTTGCTTCTTGATGAACGTTAATGGACTTCTGTTTAACTTGACGATCCCGTCAATCAAACCCTCCGGGCGTCACGTGACCCGGCGGGAGGAGTCGGGCCTTATAAGAGCAGAACTCAACGGGACCAGGAGCAGAACAGAACCAGAGCCGGACCAGACCAGACCAGACCAGACCAGACCAGACCAGAGACTTCGCCTGAACCAGGTGGGACCTCCGTCCTCTTCTTCTTCTTCTTCTTTGGTTGGGTTGTTTGACTCCTCCACCCTCACCTTCTTCTTCTCCTCCTGATATTCCTGCAGAAATGCAGCAGCCACGTTGTCCCGTCTCTCTGGCCGTCGCGGCCCTGGCCCTGTGCATCCTGGGAGTTTCCTCTCAGCCCAACAGAGACCAGGACCAGTTCCAGAACCAGGACCGGGACCGGGACCTGGACCTGGACCTGGATCTGCGCCACCACCGTCTGCTGCAGCGGGCTCGTAACGCCGGACTCCTGTCTCAGGTACAATTCAATTCAATTACATTTTATTTGTATATGACAAGAGGGGGGGGACTGCAGGCAGGTGGAAGCAGCAGCGGGATGACAAGAGGGGGGTGGGGGGGGGACCGGGACTGCAGGCAGGTGGAAGCATGGTTTGCATTAATGTGCGTGGCCTAATGGCTCAACAGCGCCCCCTAGAAAACTTTGTGCCTCAAGCCCCACAATACGGTTTGACGTACATGCACGAAAATCGCTACACACCTGTATCATGTCAAAACTTAAAGAAAAGTCTGTTGGTGCCATGGCCGAAACTGAACAGGAAGTCGGCCATTTTGAATTAATCGTGTTATTTTGGCGAAATGTATGCCATTCCTTCGGCAGTTAATACGGCCCGAACCGTAACGTGCACCCAGGTGTGTTATACATCAAAATATGCGTCTCCATCCTGCGACGACGAGCATTACTTTTCTCAGTCAAAAGCGTTACTTTGGCGACGCTAGACGCCAAAAAGCGCCCCCCCCCTTCATCTGATTGGTCCATATTTGATAGTTTCACCAAAAGTCACCAAATTTTGCACCAAGCCAGGCCTGGCGATAAATTTGATATTTCATGGTTTGCATTAATGGGCGTGGCCTAAAGGCTCAACAGCGCCCCCTAAAAAACTTTTCTCTGCCATAACTTTTTAACAGGTTGTGATAAAGACAGGTGGGTGGTGTCATCTGACTCGGTATTGAGTCCTTGACCTTCATTGGCCTGAATTAGCCCCGCCCCTTCTTCTGATTGGTTGTCCCTTTTTTCTGCTATAACTTTTGAATGGTTTGACATAGGAAGTCGTGGGTGGTGTCATTTCTGATATGCTTATGGGGGGCGGTGGCCATGAGTGCGAGGGCCCGTTCATCGCTGCTTGCAGCTTTAATTATTATTATTATTATTATTATTATTATATTGGCCCTGTGATGGATTGGTGACCTGTCCAGGGTGTAACCCCTGCCTCTCACCTAAAATGAGCTGGGATAGGCTCCAGCAGACCCCCGTGACCCCGCAAGGGATAAAGCGGGTAAGATAATGAATGAATTAATGAATTAATGAATTATTATTATTATTATTATTATTATTATTATTATTATTATTATTATTATTATTATTATTATTATACAAATTATCCATCAATTAGATCTATTGGCTATTGGCTGCATTACTTCCGCAGAGCTGTCAATATCCGTTAACTATTTTTTTCAAGACGATACTTCACTTTGGTAAAGAAGCATAACATTTGGCACAGATTCTCTCCAAGGTCTAACTCTTTTGGAAAAAGGCGCGTGCCACTCAATATTCCAAGAGGGCGGCCCCAAAATCTAAGATGTCTGCCCGAAAACTTGCTTTTTCCTTTATAACTCGAAATGCCTTGGTTTTAAGCCCCATAAATATATTAAAGTTTAATATAAAGTTGGGTATTGTGGACATTGTGGTACCAACTACATGTCTGTATCCAATACAGTTCTTGAGATACAGCATATAGATACTTGTATAAACCCGTAAAAGTGAGAATTTTACCAGATTGATGTTGTTATTGTATTAATACAGCAGATTAGTGAAACGATACTTCACTTTGGTAAAGAAACATTTGGCACAGATACTCTCTAAGGGTCTACTCTTTTGGAAAAAGGTGCATGTCGCTCAAAATTTCAAGATGGCGGCCTTTGTTTCAAGCCTCAACCTTCTGGCCGAGTGCGCTGCTTTGTCTGCCTATCCGTCTTAGTTAAACCTGCGTGTTTGGATTATTTGGATTAGTGTTTGGATTATTTTGGAGTCCTTGTGCAAAGTATCAGGTTATGAGAGTAACATTTTCATAAATCCATATTCTCGCAACGACAATCAATCTTACAAAATTCTCACTTTTCCTGGTATATATCTCAAGAATTGTATTGGATACAGACATGTACTTGGTACAAAAATGTCCACAATACCCAACTTTATATTCAACTTTAATATATTTATGGGGCTTAAAACCAAGGCATTTCGAGTTATAAAGGAAAATGCACGTTTTTGGGAGGGATATCTTAGATTTTAGTGGCCGCCCTCTTGGAATATTGAGTGGCACGCGCCTTTTTCCAAAAGAGTTAGACCTTGGAGAGAATCTGTGCCAAATGTTCTGCTTCTTTACCGAAGTGAAGTATTGTTTCACTAATCTGCTGTACTATATGCAGTTTAGAAGTTTTGTGGACGTTCCTTTTTTTTGGCTCCTGCGCTGCTGAAATCGAGGCGTCGCTTATTTCTATTTCTGAAAGGTGGCGACCCTAGTTGTCAGGTCTGACCCCGACCGAAGGTTCTGACCCGTTCCCGGTTGTGTTCTGCTCCCCAGGACTGGAGCAAGCGGGCTGTGGACGACCTGCTGGCCCGGATGTCTCTGCCTGACCCCCAGGGCGAGGCCGAGGTGGTTTCCATGGCGACGGGAGGGAGGATGAACCTGGAACGCTCCGTCGACGCCAACATCCCCCCCCGCGAGCGCAAGGCCGGCTGCAAGAACTTCTACTGGAAAGGCCTGACTTCCTGCTGAGGCCCCGCCCCCCGGTATGTCACTTCCTGCTGAGGCCCCGCCCCCGGTATGTCACTTCCTGCTGAGGCAAGAAACGATTGGCAAAATAAGGTGCAAGTTGTACTGTATCTAGTGTTGTTTTCCAATGCCCTTCCGGCTAGTTAATGCTGGTTACCAGTTAAATACATTACGTTATTGTGAGTATTATTTTTTTTAGCGTTTATTTTTCCAGGAAGTACCACTGAGATTGAAAATATATTTTCCAGATGTAATTTACAACTTTTATCCATGATCCATCCACACATGGATGTGGATATAGAGTATCTTTGGTCTCACCTGTTGTTTGTTTGTTCCTAGTGGAGGCCACGCCCCTCTGGACCTGGGGCCACGCCCACCTGGACCAGGGAGGCCGGAACGACCAATCAGCAATCGGCTGGTTGCAGCGCAACCTAAATAATCAATGTAATTATTAATTAAAGAGAGAAATCAATCAAACTGAAGCTCCGCCTTGTTTGTTCAGACGTTAAAAATAAAGATTCAGATTAAATTGTTGAGCAGGTGTGACGGTGGTGAAGGACTGATAATAATAATAATAATAATAATAATAATAATAATAATAATAATAATAATAATAATAATAATCTTGAGGTTTAGAAAATAAAAAGATAAGAATAAAAATAAAACCGCAGGCCAGCGCGCAGCTCCTGAAGCTCCTGGAGCTCCTGAAGCTCCTGAAGCTCCTGAAGCTCCTGAAGCTCCGGCCTGCAAACACGCACAAAAGAGAAAAAGGGGGGCCGGCACAAGAAACTACAGGAACGATGGACAAAAACGATAGTTATGAGACATTTATAATAACTGAAAATGGAAATGGAGAAGAGAGGAAGGGAAGAGGAGAGGAGAAGAAGGGTGAGAGGCGTCTACCACAATTTCTTAGGAAAAAGGGACAGATAAAATAATCTTAGTCTTTCTGTTCCCTTTCATTCAAGGAAAGAGATTTATTGTAATTATATTGAACTGTTTTGTTTTTATTTTAATGAATGAAATAAAGAATAAATAAAGAATATAACTGTCCCACCTAACACTAGATTAAAATACAATTTACTACCTAATACTAGATTAAAGTAAAAAAAAAAGAAAAAAAATGTGAAAAAAGATAAAATAAGTATAACTTAAAAGGAACAGAGATCTTTAAAAAACTAAAATTCAGGACAAAATTAATGGAACGTTGTGTTTCTGTAAAATGAATCAGTTTATGGAACAATCTGGATAAAGAAACCAAAGAATGTAAATCAAACATTATATTTAAAAGAATAATAAAAGCCAGTTTGATGAAGAAATATCATGATAATTGTTAAGTTAGGTGGGTTTTCTTTTTTTCTCTCTCTCTTTTTAGCACCATTGTCAGATTATTTTTCTCTGAATCATAAAAGAGCTATTTTGTGTTATTTTATAACTTTGTCGTAGTTTTTTTTAATTAAGTTTATTGGAAGGTGTTTTTTTTTATATTGCGTAATTTTAATTTTTTCTTTATTTTTACATTAAGATAAAGACATATAAAATAATCTTAGTCTTTCTGTTCCCTTTCATTCAAGGAAAGAGATTTGTTGTAATTATATTGAACTGCTTTGTTTTTATTTTAATGAATGAAATAAAGAATAAAGAATAGAACTGTACTAAATACAACCGTACTACCTAATACTAGATTAGAGTACTGATTGAAAAATAATGTGAAAAAAGACAAAATAAGTACAACTATAACTTTTTTAAAGATCTCTGTTCCTTAGAGATCTTAAAAAAACTAAAATGAAAAAAGTGAAAAAGAAAATTAATAATAAAAAAGAAGACGAAAAGAGGAAAATAAGTATAACTTAAAAGGAACAGAGATCTAAACAGATCTAAAAAAACTAAAATTCAGGACCAAATGAATGGAACGTTGTGTATCAGTTCACGGAACAATCTGGATACAGAAGCCCAAGAATGCAGATCAAACATCACATTTAAAAGGATGATAAATGGAGGTGTTTGTGTGGAAAGAGCAGCAGGCGGCCGTGTTTGAACAGAGAGAGGAGGTTTAGTCTAATCGAGCTTTAATGGAGAAGCAGAGACACAGCAAACATTTACACATTTACGCAGCTCATTAGCGGCTGAGAGTCTGCAGCACAAACACAGGAGGCCCCGCCCCCTGCAGGCGCTGCAGCCCTGGGATTGGCTGACGACAGTTTGTTATGTAGCTCTCACCCTTCTCACCCTTCTCCTCCTCTCCTCTTCCCTTCCTCTCTTCTCCATTTCCATTTTCAGTTATTATAAATATCTCATAGCTATCATTTTTGTCCATCGTTCCTGTAGTTTCTTGTGCTGGCCCGGAGCTTCAGGGCCAGCTGTGATTGGTTCACTTGATAGCAACGCATTTCCGGTTTCCGGTTTGAAGCAGTCGTGAACTTTCAACGCTCTTTTCTTCGTTTATGTGTGATTTTTTTTGTTTTGGTTTTTTGCACAATAGTTGTCCTTATCTCTTTGATTCACTGTGACCGGAAAAAGTCGTATAAACCATTCAGGAAAAGATCGCTAACTAGCGGTCGCGGGGGGAACTGCACCGCGACCAAATGGAGTGACGGAGAAGTCTGAAGGTTCACAACGGCGTCACGGTGACGGTGCCTCGGTGACGGCGTCACGGTGACGCCGTCATGGTGACGCCATGTGCTCTGCGTTGGTTTGACGCAGAACCATAATTCAGCCTTACGGTGTAGGGTACGCGGGGACGCGCGCCGTACGGTGCGTGTCGCCACGTACCCTACGCCGTAGGCTCTGCGTTTGTGTAACGCGGAACCATAAATCAGCCTTACCACACTCCGGCTGACTCCGCGCTGCCAGCGCATCAGCCGGCCGAGTCCTAACAGTTTCCCCCCTTTGTTGAAATGTCCACGTGCAAGAATTGTCGCCCTGTTGTCCTTTTTGGTAAAATGTAACCAAACTTTCGAGCGTTTATGCCGCTTTGTCCCCGTGTTTTCCTGCTGGGCGCGAATGCGCACGTTGCGCAACGTGCGCATTCGCGCCGACTGGAATCAATAAGGGAATCGTTTGCGAAAAAGGCAAACGATTCCAAGGAATTGAAACACTGAGAACCGGTTCTTAACAAGAACCGGTTCTCGATTCCCATGCCTAGTGGTGGCGCAGATCCAGATCCAGGTCCAGGTCCAGGTCCAGATCCAGGTCCTGGTCCTGGTCCTGGTCCTGGTCCTGGACCTGGAACTGGTCATGGTCTCCAGGTTTGGGTCCAGGTTGGTTCCAGTTTAGGTTCCAGGTTGGGTTTCTGTTCCTGAGTATCCTCTTGATCAAACTAACTGTGCTCTGATTGGTCGGTGGCTCCTGTGACGTGGACGTCCCGCCAGCGTTAAACCACAACAATGTTCAGTGTTCAGTAAAGTGTCGGTTTTGTCGGTTCCGGTCCGTCGGGAGCCGAGCAGAACCAGAAACCCAGAGACGGACGAGGAGAACCGAGATTTAATAAATAAAGACGAGCAGGAGGAAACTGTAAACAGCTGAGAGCAGAAATAATTGGAAATAATTGAAAACAGATTCAAGTGTTATCAGGCAGCGCAGAGTGTGTGTGTGTGTGTGTGTGTGTGTGTGTGTGTGTGTGTGTGTGTGTGTGTGTGTGTGTGTGTGTGTGTGTGTGTGTGTGTGTGTGTGTGTGTGTGTGTGTGTGTGTGTGTTATCTCAGCCCGTCAGCTGCTTCGTTGGTTACGGCCTCCCCGTGTTTCCACGGTTACGGGCAGATCTGGTGTCGGCTGATGGAAGTCTTATTCCCGCTGAGGAGCCTTTTAGCCAAACAAGAGTAATATTCAATTTCTCTCTTTTAAAAAATAATTAAACCTTTATCTAATTTGGAAAAGTTTATCTGAGGGGAAAAGTGTAAAAACATCCAGCACACGAACATTTACATAAAACCCACATGGAAGTACAAGCAGTCGTCGTATTTAAAGGAATAGTCGGGTTTTTTGGAGCTTCTACGTATCCGTTAGCTGTTAGCATCCGTTAGCTGTTAGCATCCGTTAGCTGTAAGCATACGTTAGCTGTTAGCATACGTTAGCTCTAAGCATCCATTAGCTATTACCCTGCAGCAGACCAGGACACGCTGCAGAAACAAAAATCTCAGATGGTTGTAAATAGATTAAAGTACAACCGTACCACCTAACGCTAGATTAAAGTACAACCGTACCACCCAACGCTAGATTCAAGTAAAACCGTACCACCTAACGCTAGATTAAAGTACAACCGTACCACCTAACGCTAGATTAAAGTACAACCGTACCACCCAACGCTAGATTCAAGTAAAATCGTACCACATAACTCTGGATTAAAGTACAACCATACCACCTAACACTAGATTAAAGTACAACCGTACCACCTAACGCTAGATTAAAGTACAATCGTACCACCTAACGCTAGATTAAAGTACAACCGTACCACCTGACGCTAGATTAAAGTACAACCGTACCACCTAACACTAGATTAAAGTACAACCGTACCACCTAACACTAGATTAAAGTACAACATGTGCACACACTCACACTCACACGCCCACACACACCCACACACACACACACAAACACAGTAAGTGGACTGGTGACATGGCTTAGCACTAACGATCCAGGTGAGGAAAACACTACCTATGGGTGGCCGTCCACGCCGAGAGGCTCCACCGGCCATGACCACAAGGAGCATCGCCACAGAGACCCCCCCAACCAGGACAGACCGGGGCAGACCCCACACAGAAGGTGGAGTCCCCCCCCAGCTACCCAGGCCTGAGGGATCCCCATGACGACACCCCCATGGGCGGAGCAGACACACCTCCCAGTGTGAACGACCCCCCTGAGGAAACACTGGAGCTAAAAACTAAAAGATTAAAAGAAAGTAAGAAATGCCTAAAAGTGTAAAATTTTAGAGAAATCTATATAAAACTTAAGATGAATAATAAATAACATAAAGTAAAAAGTCACTAAAATGGATTAAAGTTTTAGAGATAATAAAAGAGCTAAAGAAGTAGACACAATACATAGCTAAAAAGACTAGGTAAATGAGATCAGATAAAAGCCAAACTAAAAAGGTGTGTCTTGAGCCTCCTTTTAAAAATATCAACATTCTCTGCGGCCCTGAGGTTCTCTGGCAGGCTGTTCCATAAAGAAGGGCCATAGTGGCTGAATGCAGCCTCATCGTGGGTTTTTGTCCCGGTTCGGGGAATGGTTAAAAGGCCGGTGCCAGACGACCTCAGGGTCCGTGAGGGTTGATACAGTAAAAGCAGATCAGATAAATAAGATGGCCCAAGACCGTTAAGACACTTAAAAACCAGTAAAAGAACCTTAAAATAAATCCTGAAACGGACGGGGAGCCAATGCAGCGATTTTAAAGTACAACCGTACCACCTAACACTAGATTAAAGTACAACCGTACCACCTAATACTAGATTAAAGTACAACCGTACCACCTAACGCTAGATTAAAGTACAACCGTACCACCTAATACTAGATTAAAGTACAACCGTACCACCTAACAGTAGATTAAAGTACAACCGTACCACCTAACTAGATTAAAGTACAACCATACCACCTAATGCTAGATTAAAGTACAACCGTACCACCTAACGCTAAATTAAAGTACAACCATACCACCTAACACTAGATTAAAGTACAACCGTACCACCTAACGCTAGATTAAAGTACAACCGTATCGCCTAACGCTAGATTAAAGTACAACCGTACCAACTAACACTAGATTAAAGTACAACCGTACCACCTAATGCTAGATTAAAGTACAACCGTACCACCTAACACTAGATTAAAGTACAACCGTACCACCTAACAGTAGATTAAAGTACAACGTACCACCTAACAGTAGATTAAAGTACAACCGTACCACCTAATGCTAGATTAAAGTACTACCTTACCAACTAACACTAGATTAAAGTACAACCGTACCACCTAATGCTAGATTAAAGTACAACCGTACAACCTAATGCTAGATTAAAGTACAACCGTACCACCTAACACTAGATTAAAGTACAACCGTATCGCCTAACGCTAGATTAAAGTACAACCGTACCACCTAACGCTAGAATAAAGTACAACCGTACCACCTAACGCTAGATTAAAGTACAACTGTACCACCTAACGCTAGATTAAAGTACAACCGTACAACCTAACAGTAGATTAAAGTACAACCACACCACCTAACGCTAGATTAAAGTACAACCGTACAAGCCAACAGTAGATTAAAGTACAACCGTACCACCTAACAGTAGATTAAAGTACAACCGTACCACCTAACTAGATTAAAGTACAACCATACCACCTAATGCTAGATTAAAGTACAACCGTACCACCTAATACTAGATTAAAGTACAACCGTACCACCTAATACTAGATTAAAGTACAACTGTACCACCTAATACTAGATTTAAGTACAACCGTACCACCTAACACTAGATTAAAGTACAACCGTACCACCTAACACTAGATTAAAGTACAACCGTACCACCTAACGCTAGATTAAAGTACAACCGTACCACCTAACGCTAGAATAAAGTACAACCGTACCACCTAACGCTAGAATAAAGTACAACCGTACCACCTAACGCTAGATTAAAGTACAACTGTACCACCTAACGCTAGAATAAAGTACAACCGTACCACCTAACGCTAGATTAAAGTACAACTGTACCACCTAACGCTAGATTAAAGTACAACCGTACAACCTAACAGTAGATTAAAGTACAACCACACCACCTAACGCTAGATTAAAGTACAACCATACAACCTAACGCTAGATTAAAGTACAACCATAATACCTAATACTAGATTAAAGTACAACCGTAGCACCTAATACTAGATTAAAGTACAACCGTACCACCTAATGCTAGATTAAAGTACAACCGTACCACCTAATACTAGATTAAAGTACAACCGTACCATCCAATGCTAGATTAAAGTACAACCGTACCACCTAACGCTAGATTAAAGTACAACTGTACCACCTAACGCTAGATTAAAGTACAACCGTACCACCTAACGCTAGATTAAAGTACAACCGTACCACCCAACAGTAGATTAAAGTACAACCGTACCACCTAATGCTAGATTAAAGTACAGCCGTACCACCTAACGCTAGATTAAAGTACAACTGTACCACCTAACACTAGATTAAAGTACAACCGTACCATCCAATGCTAGATTAAAGTACAACCGTACCACCTAACGCTAGATTAAAGTACAACTGTACCACCTAACACTAGATTAAAGTACAACCGTACCACCTAACGCTAGATTAAAGTACAACCGTACCACCCAACAGTAGATTAAAGTACAACCGTACCACCTAATACTAGATTAAAGTACAACCGTACCACCTAACGCTAGATTAAAGTACAACCGTACCACCTAACGCTAGATTAAAGTACAACCGTACCACCTAACGCTAGATTAAAGTACAACCGTACCACCCAACAGTAGATTAAAGTACAACCATACCACCTAACGCTAGATTAAAGTACAACCGTACCACCTAACGCTAGATTAATGTACAACCGTACCACCTAACGCTAGATTAAAGTACAACCGTACCACCTAACGCTAGATTAAAGTACAACCGTACCACCTAATACTAGATTAAAGTACAACCGTACTACCTAACGCTAGATTAAAGTACAACCATAATACCTAATACTAGATTAAAGTACAACCGTACCACCTGACGCTAGATTAAAGTACAACCGTACCACCTAACGCTAGATTAAAGTACAACCGTACCACCTAACGCTAGATTAAAGTACAACCGTACCACCTAACGCAAGATCCAAGTACAACCGTACCACCTAACGCTAGATTAAAGTACAACCGTACCACCTAACGCTAGATTAAAGTACAACCGTACAACCCAACAGTAGATTAAAGTACAACCGTACCACCTAACGCAAGATCCAAGTACAACCGTACCACCTAACGCAAGATCCAAGTACAACCGTACCACCTAACGCAAGATCCAAGTACAACCGTACCACCTAACGCAAGATCCAAGTACAACCGTACAACCCAACAGTAGATTAAAGTACAACCGTACCACCTAACGCTAGATTAAAGTACAACATGTGCACACACTCACACTCACACGCCCACACACACACACACACACACATACACAAACACAGTAAGTGAACTGGTGACATGGCTTAGCACTAACGATCCAGGTGAGGAAAACACTACCTATGGGTGGCCGTCCACACTGAGAGGCTCCACCGACCACGACCACAAGGAGCATCTCCACAGAGACCCCCCCAACCCGGACAGACCGGGGCAGACCCCACACAGAAGGTGGAGTCCCCCCCCCAGAGACCCCCCCAACCAGGACAGACCGGGACAGACCCCAAACAGAAGGTGGAGTCCCCCCCCCAGAGACCCCCCCAACCAGGACAGACCAGGGCAGACCCCACACAGAAGGTGGAGTCCCCCCCCCAGCTACCCAGGCCTGAGGGACCCCCATGACGACACCCCCATGGGCGGAGCAGACACACCTCCCAGTGTGAACGACCCCCCTGAGGAAACACTGGAGCTAAAAACTAAAAGATTAAAAGAAAGTAAGAAATGCCTAAAAGTGTAAAATTTTAGAGAAATCTATATAAAACTTAAGATGAATAATAAATAACATAAAGTAAAAAGTCACTAAAATGGATTAAAGTTTTAGAGATAATAAAAGAGCTAAAGAAGTAGACACAATACATAGCTAAAAAGACTAGGTAAATGAGATCAGATAAAAGCCAAACTAAAAAGGTGTGTCTTGAGCCTCCTTTTAAAAATATCAACATTCTCTGCGGCCCTGAGGTTCTCTGGCAGGCTGTTCCATAAAGAAGGGCCATAGTGGCTGAATGCAGCCTCATCGTGGGTTTTTGTCCCGGTTCGGGGAATGGTTAAAAGGCCGGTGCCAGACGACCTCAGGGTCCGTGAGGGTTGATACAGTAAAAGCAGATCAGATAAATAAGATGGCCCAAGACCGTTAAGACACTTAAAAACCAGTAAAAGAACCTTAAAATAAATCCTGAAACGGACGGGGAGCCAATGCAGCGATTTTAAAGTACAACCGTACCACCTAACACTAGATTAAAGTACAACCGTACCACCTAATACTAGATTAAAGTACAACCGTACCACCTAACGCTAGATTAAAGTACAACCGTACCACCTAACACTAGATTAAAGTACAACCGTACCACCTAACACTAGATTAAAGTACAACCGTACCACCTAATGCTAGATTAAAGTACAACCGTACCACCTAACGCTAGATTAAAGTACAACTGTACAACCTAAAACTAAATTAAAGTACAACCGTACCACCTAACGCTAGATTAAAGTACAACCGCACAACCCAACAGTAGATTAAAGTACAACCGTACCACCTAACAGTAGATTAAAGTACAACCGTACCACCTAATGCTAGATTAAAGTACAACCGTACCACCTAACGCTAGATTAAAGTACAACTGTACAACCTAACACTAAATTAAAGTACAACCGTACAACCCAACAGTAGATTAAAGTACAACCGTACCACCTAACAGTAGATTAAAGTACAACCGTACCACCTAATACTAGATTAAAGTACAACCGTACCAACTAACACTAGATTAAAGTACAACCGTACCAACTAACACTAGATTAAAGTACAACCGTACCACCTAACGCTAGATTAAAGTACAACCGTACCACCTAACACTAGATTAAAGTACAACCGTACCACCTAACGCTAGATTAAAGTACAACCGTATCGCCTAACGCTAGATTAAAGTACAACCGTACCAACTAACACTAGATTAAAGTACAACCGTACCACCTAATGCTAGATTAAAGTACAACCGTACCACCTAACACTAGATTAAAGTACAACCGTACCACCTAACAGTAGATTAAAGTACAACCGTACCACCTAACGCTAGATTAAAGTAAAACCGTACCACCTAATACTAGATTAAAGTACAACCGTACCACCTAATACTAGATTAAAGTACAACCGTACCAACTAACACTAGATTAAAGTACAACCGTACCATCTAACACTAGATTAAAGTACAACCGTACCACCTAACGCTAGATTAAAGTACAACCGTACCACCTAACACTAGATTAAAGTACAACCGTACCACCTAACACTAGATTAAAGTACAACCGTACCACCTAACGCTAGATTAAAGTACAACCGTATCGCCTAACGCTAGATTAAAGTACAACCGTACCACCTAACACTAGATTAAAGTACAACCATACCACCTAACGCTAGATTAAAGTACAACCGTACCACCTAACACTAGATTAAAGTACAACCGTACCACCTAACACTAGATTAAAGTACAACCGTACCACCTAACGCTAGATTAAAGTACAACCGTATCGCCTAACGCTAGATTAAAGTACAACCGTACCACCTAACGCTAGATTAAAGTACAACCGTACAACCCAACGCTAGATTAAAGTACAACCGTACCACCTAACACTAGATTAAAGTACAACCGTACTACCCAACGCTAGATTAAAGTACAACTGTACCACCTAACGCTAGATTAAAGTACAACCATAATACCTAATACTAGATTAAAGTACAACCGTACCACCTGACGCTAGATTAAAGTACAACCGTACCATCCAATGCTAGATTAAAGTACAACCGTACCACCTGACGCTAGATTAAAGTACAACCATACCACCTAATACTAGATTAAAGTACAACCGTACCACCTAACGCTAGATTAAAGTACAACCGTACCACCTAATACTAGATTAAAGTACAACCGTACCACCTAACGCTAGATTAAAGTACAACCGTACCACCTAATACTAGATTAAAGTACAACCGTACCACCTAACACTAGATTAAAGTACAACCGTACAACCCAACAGTAGATTAAAGTACAACCGTACCACCTAACGCAAGATCCAAGTACAACCGTACCACCTAACGCTAGATTAAAGTACAACCATACCACCTAATACTAGATTAAAGTACAACTGTACCACCTAATACTAGATTAAAGTACAACCGTACCACCTAACACTAGATTAAAGTACAACTGTACCACCTAATACTAGATTAAAGTACAACCGTACCACCTAACACTAGATTAAAGTACAACCGTACAACCCAACAGTAGATTAAAGTACAACCGTACCACCTAATGCTAGATTAAAGTACAACCGTACCACCTAACACTAGATTAAAGTACAACCGTACCACCTAACAGTAGATTAAAGTACAACCGTACCACCTAATGCTAGATTAAAGTACAACCGTATCACCTAACACTAGATTAAAGTACAACCGTACCACCTAATACTAGATTAAAGTACAACCGTACCACCTAATACTAGATTAAAGTACAACCGTACCAACTAACACTAGATTAAAGTACAACCTTACCATCTAACACTAGATTAAAGTACAACCGTACCACCTAACGCTAGATTAAAGTACAACCGTACCACCTAACACTAGATTAAAGTACAACCGTACCACCTAACACTAGATTAAAGTACAACCGTACCACCTAACGCTAGATTAAAGTACAACCGTATCGCCTAACGCTAGATTAAAGTACAACCGTACCACCTAACACTAGATTAAAGTACAACCATACCACCTAACGCTAGATTAAAGTACAACCGTACCACCTAACACTAGATTAAAGTACAACCGTACCACCTAACACTAGATTAAAGTACAACCGTACCACCTAACGCTAGATTAAAGTACAACCGTATCGCCTAACGCTAGATTAAAGTACAACCGTACCACCTAACGCTAGATTAAAGTACAACCGTACAACCCAACGCTAGATTAAAGTACAACCGTACCACCTAACACTAGATTAAAGTACAACCGTACTACCCAACGCTAGATTAAAGTACAACTGTACCACCTAACGCTAGATTAAAGTACAACCATAATACCTAATACTAGATTAAAGTACAACCGTACCACCTGACGCTAGATTAAAGTACAACCGTACCATCCAATGCTAGATTAAAGTACAACCGTACCACCTGACGCTAGATTAAAGTACAACCATACCACCTAATACTAGATTAAAGTACAACCGTACCACCTAACGCTAGATTAAAGTACAACCGTACCACCTAATACTAGATTAAAGTACAACCGTACCACCTAACGCTAGATTAAAGTACAACCGTACCACCTAATACTAGATTAAAGTACAACCGTACCACCTAACACTAGATTAAAGTACAACCGTACAACCCAACAGTAGATTAAAGTACAACCGTACCACCTAACGCAAGATCCAAGTACAACCGTACCACCTAACGCTAGATTAAAGTACAACCATACCACCTAATACTAGATTAAAGTACAACCGTACCACCTAATACTAGAATAAAGTACAACTGTACCACCTAATACTAGATTAAAGTACAACCGTACCACCTAACACTAGATTAAAGTACAACCGTACAACCCAACAGTAGATTAAAGTACAACCGTACCACCTAATGCTAGATTAAAGTACAACCGTACCACCTAACACTAGATTAAAGTACAACCGTACCACCTAACAGTAGATTAAAGTACAACCGTACCACCTAATGCTAGATTAAAGTACAACCGTATCACCTAACACTAGATTAAAGTACAACCGTATCGCCTAACGCTAGATTAAAGTACAACCGTACCACCTAATGCTAGATTAAAGTACAACCGTACCACCTAACAGTAGATTAAAGTACAACCGTACCACCTAATGCTAGATTAAAGTACAACCGTATCACCTAACACTAGATTAAAGTACAACCGTACCACCTAACGCTAGATTAAAGTAAAACCGTACCACCTAATACTAGATTAAAGTACAACCGTACCACCTAATACTAGATTAAAGTACAACCGTACCAACTAACACTAGATTAAAGTACAACCGTACCACCTAACACTAGATTAAAGTACAACCGTACCACCTAACGCTAGATTAAAGTACAACCGTACCACCTAACACTAGATTAAAGTACAACCGTACCACCTAACACTAGATTAAAGTACAACCGTACCACCTAACGCTAGATTAAAGTACAACCGTATCGCCTAACGCTAGATTAAAGTACAACCGTACCACCTAACAGTAGATTAAAGTACAACCATACCACCTAACGCTAGATTAAAGTACAACCGTACCACATAACGCTAGATTAATGTACAACCGTACCACCTAACGCTAGATTAAAGTACAACCGTACCACCTAATACTAGATTAAAGTACAACCGTACCACCTAACGCTAGATTAAAGTACAACCGTACCACCTAACGTTAGATTAAAGTACAACTGTACCACCTAATACTAGATTAAAGTACAACCGTACCACCTAACGCTAGATTAATATACAACCGTACCACCTAACGCTAGATTAAAGTACAACCGTACCACCTAATACTAGATTAAAGTACAACCGTACTACCTAACGCTAGATTAAAGTACAACCATAATACCTAATACTAGATTAAAGTACAACCGTACCACCTAACGCTAGATTAAAGTACAACCGTACCACCTAACACTAGATTAAAGTACAACCGTACTACCCAACGCTAGATTAATGTACAACCGTACCACCTAATACTAGATTAAAGTACAACCGTACTACCCAACGCTAGATTAATGTACAACCGTACCACCTAATACTAGATTAAAGTACAACCGTACCACCTAACGCTAGATTAAAGTACAACCGTACCACCCAACGCTAGATTAAAGTACAACCATACCACCTAACGCTAGATTAAAATACAACCGTACCACCTAATACTAGATTAAAGTACAACCGTACCACCTAACAGTAGATTAAAGTACAACCGTACCACCTAATACTAGATTAAAGTACAACCGTACCACCTAATACTAGATTAAAGTACAACCGTACCACCTAATACTAGATTAAAGTACAACCGTACCACCTAATACTAGATTAAAGTACAACCGTACCACCTAACAGTAGATTAAAGTACAACCGTACCACCTAACGCTAGATTAAAGTACAACCGTACCACCTAACGCTAGATTAAAGTACAACCGTACCACCCAACAGTAGATTAAAGTACAACCGTACCACCTAACGCTAGATTAAAGTACAACTGTACAACCTAACACTAGATTAAAGTACAACCGTACCACCTAACACTAGATTAAAGTACAACTGTACCACCTAACGCTAGATTAAAGTACAACCGTACCACCTAATACTAGATTAAAGTACAACCGTACCACCTAACGCTAGATTAAAGTACAACCGTACCACCTAACACTAGATTAAAGTACAACCGTACCACCTAACACTAGATTAAAGTACAACCATACCACCTAATACTAGATTAAAGTACAACCATACCACCTAATACTAGATTAAAGTACAACCGTACCACCTAACGCTGGATTAATGTACAACCGTACCACCTTATGCTAGATTAAAGTACAACCGTACCACCTAACGCTAGATTAAAGTACAACCGTACCACCTAACGCTAGATTAAAGTACAACCGTACCACCTAACACTAGATTAAAGTACAACCGTACCACCTAACACTAGATTAAAGTACAACTGTACCACCTAACGCTAGATTAAAGTACAACCGTACCACCTAATACTAGATTAAAGTACAACCGTACCACCTAACGCTAGATTAAAGTACAACCGTACCACCTAACACTAGATTAAAGTACAACCGTACCACCTAACACTAGATTAAAGTACAACCATACCACCTAATACTAGATTAAAGTACAACCATACCACCTAATACTAGATTAAAGTACAACCGTACCACCTAACGCTGGATTAATGTACAACCGTACCACCTTATGCTAGATTAAAGTACAACCGTACCACCTAACGCTAGATTAAAGTACAATCGTACCACCTAACGCTAGATTAATGTCGGTAGGGGTCATCAGGGGTCGTCCTGTTGTCATCATCTTCTTCATCTTCTTTTTCTTCTTCTGCTCGACAAACAAGATGTTTGGATGATTCACTGATGCAGATCAAGTTTGTCCTCGGAGGAAACGAGGTGTGTGTGTGTGTGTGTGTGTGTGTGTGTGTGTGTGTGTGTGTGTGTGTGTGTGTGTGTGTGTGTGTGTGTGTGTGTGTGTGTGTGTGTGTGTGTGTGTGTGTGTGTGTGTGTGTGTTTCCAGCAGATTGGAAACTCTAACTTTCACGGTGAAATGAATCTGAAATGTTTCACACCGTCTGACTGGAAATGAGGAAGTCAGACGTCTGAGAGCAAATCAGGTGATTCTGATCAGGTATTGATCACTCCACCCTCGTTTCCTCTCCTTCCTCCTCCCTCGTTTCCTCTCCTCCCTCCTCCCTTGTTTCCTCTCCTCCCTCCTCCCTCGATTCCTCTCCTCCCTCCTCCCTTGTTTCCTCTCCTTCCCTCCTCCCTCGTTTCCTCTCCTTCCCTCCTCCCTCGTTTCCTCTCCTCCCTCCTCAGATGTGAGACTTTAGTGTGTCCTCCTCAGAGATTTCCCAGAATGCCGCGGGGGTCGGCGGATGTTTGTGTGACTGACGGACGGCTGCTGTGTTTCTGCTCATCGATTAGTGCCGACGCTGGACGCATTAGCCCCCAGCTGAGCGTCTGATTGGTCCAACGCAGAGAGGCGTCTTATTGGCCGGTGACGCAGGACCTCCCGCCGCCCCTCCCCCGACTTGACCTTTGAACTTATGATAGTCGTCTCATACATGAGTGTTTATTATGTTATTATGTCCAACGGAGGAAAAGACGAGCTGCAGGATGGATGGATGATGGATGATGGATGGATGATGGAGCAGCACAGACAGCTCCTTCAGCACCACAGACAGCTCCTTCAGCACCACAGACAGCTCCTTCAGTACCACAGACAGCTCCTTCAGCACCACAGACAGCTCCTTCAGCACCACAGACAGCTCCTTTAGCACCACAGACAGCTCCTTCAGTACCACAGACAGCTCCTTCAGTTAAAACACATTCTAGCAGGTTCCTCTATTGCCGTCAATCAAATGACATCATTATGTTTGGGGGCGTGGCCTATGGGGAGTAATGGTCGGTGTAGGCAAAGGCTATTTATTATTTTAGCTACTTATCACGTATGACTCACTACAGAATGAATGAATGGTTGAATGAATGAATGAATGAATGAATGAATGAATGAATGAATGAATGAATGAATGAATGACGGATTAATGAGAAAAAGAATGAGTGAATGAATGAGGGCTGAATGAATGAATGAATGAATGATGACTGAATGAATGAATGAATGAATGAATGAATGAATGAATGAATGAATGAATGAATGAATGAATGAATGAATGAATGGTTGAATGAATGAATGAATGAATGAATGAATGAATGAATGAATGAATGAATGAATGAATGAATGAATGAATGAATGAATGAATGACGGATTAATGAGAAAAAGAATGAGTGAATGAATGAGGGCTGAATGAATGAATGATGACTGAATGAATGAATTAATGCATTAATTAATGAATGAATGAGAGGATGAATAAGTGAATGTATGCAATAATGGAAGAATTAATAGATTAATGAGTGATTGAATGAAATAGCGAATGAATGAATTGGTGGACAAAAGAATGAGTGAATGAATGAATGAATGAGGGCTGAAAGAATGAATGAATGAGGGCTGGATGAATGAATTAATGAATGAATGAGTGAGTGAGAGAATGAATGAATGAGTGAATGAATGGAAGAATGAATGAATGAATGAATTAGTGATTGATTGAAAAAAGGAAAGAATGGATTAATTGGTGAATGAATAAATGAGTGAGTGAGTGAGTGAGTGAGTGAGTGAGTGAGTGAGTGAGTGAGTGAGTGAGTGAGTGAGTGAGTGAGTGAGTGAGTGAGTGAGTGAGTGAGTGGCAAAATGAATGAATGAGTGAACATGCTAGTGAATGAGGGAATTAATGAATGACGGATTAATGATAAAAATAATGAATGAATGAGGGCTGAATGAATGAATGAGGACCGACTGAATGAATGAATGCATGAATTAATTAATTAATTAGAGGATGAATGAGTGAATGAATGAAAGAATGAATTAATGAATGAGTGATTGAATGAAATGGCGAATGAATGAATTGGTGGACGAAAGAATGAATTAATGAATTAATAAATGAACGAATGAATGAATGAGGGCTGAATGAATGAATGAATGAATGAATGAATGAATGAATGAATGAATGCATGAATGAGTGAGTCAGATGATGAATGAATTAGTAAATGAATGGGAGAATGAATGAATGAATGAATGAATGAATGAATGAATGAATGAATGAATGAATGAATGAATGAATGAATGAATTAGTGATTGATTGAAATAAGGAATGAATGAAAGAATGGATTAATTGGTGAATGAATAAATGAATGAGTGAGTGAGTGAATTAGTGAGTGAATGAGTGAATTAGTGAGTGAATTGCAAAATGAATGAATGAGTGAACATGCTAGTGAATGAGGGAATGAATGAATGAATGAATGAATGAATGAATGAATGAATGAATGAATGAATGAATGAATGACGGATTAATGATAAAAAGAATGAATGAATGAATGAGTGAGTGAGTGAGTGAGTGAGTGAGTGAGTGAGTGAGTGAGTGAGTGAGTGAGTGAGTGAGTGAGTGAGTGAGTGAGTGAGTGAGTGAGTGAGTGAGTGAGTGAGTGAGTGAGTGAATGAATGGCAAAATGAATGAATGAGTGAACAGGCTAGTGAATAAGGGGAATGGATGAATGAATTAATGAATTACGGATTAATGATAAAAAGAATGAATGAATGAGGGCTGAATGAATGAATGAGGACTGACTGAATGAATGAATTAATGAATGAATGAATGAATGAATGAATGAATGAATGAATGAATGAATGAATGAATGAATGAATGAATGAGAGGATGAATGAGTGAATGAATGAAATAATGGAAGAATGAATTAGTGATTGAATGAAATGGCGAATGAATGAATTGGTGGATGATAGAATGAGTGAATGAAAGAATGAATGAGGGCTGAATGAATGAGTGAATGAATGAGGTCTGAATTAATTAATTAATTAATTAATTAATTAATTAATTAATTGATCTAATCCAGGGGTCTTCAACCGGGGGTCGGCGACCCCTAGGGGGGTCGTAGAGGTACTGCAGGGGGTCCTCCAACTTCAAAACAAATTAAAGCTGCAAACAGCGATGAACGGATGAACGGGCCATCGCGCGTGCAATTTTCACCAATAAAAGTCAACGACTCAAAACCGAGTCCGATGACACCACCATGACTCTTTGTCTAAAGACTCATGACTCGAAGTCTAAAACTGGAGATTGTAACGTTACAGCTCGGCCTAACGTTACTCCACGAGGACAAAGTTTCATCAACCTTATTAACCAGGAATTGGTTAATAAGGTGATAAAAGCAGAATAAAACCCATTCAAAAGTTATGATAAGCCAGGCTTAAAACTTGACACGTTAAAAAAAAGGAAAAAAAATATGAATGACAAGCGGGACCTGCTCTGTTTTTCTCTCATCCTTGGGGATAAAAAGGTTGAAGATCCCTGATCTAATCGATTGGTAAAAGAAGAAGGACGGGGTTCTGGTCCATCGGTGGTTTTTATCCAGGGATGAACCTGGAGGCCGAAGGATTTCCACTCCCCCCCTCGCCGCCGCCGCCGCAGCTCGGCGCGGCAGGACACGCTTTATTTGAGGATTTTAATTTGAATGATGAAACCCAGAAAGTGTTTCTGCAGATCAGCTTAATAACGGCTCGGCTGCGTTTCAGCGAGAGAATCAGCAGGTTAACGAGGAACCTGGGGGGGGTGATGACGCTGTCACGCCGTCAGGAAACGGAGGCGGGGGAGGCGGCTCATAAAAAACAGGAGGAGGAGGAAGAGGAGGATGAAGAGGAGGAGGAAGAGGAGGAGAGGAGGGCTGGAAACGGAGCTGATGCTTCACTGAACAACACATTTATCACGGCTTTGACTCACTGATGGGGGAGATAATGAGCTGCTGGAAAAACAGCAGCTGGACCTGGACCAGGGGGTCAGGGGGGCCCAAAGGGGCACAAGGGGGCCCAAGGGGGGTCAGGGGAGGCACAAGGGGGCCCAAGGGGGCCCAAGGGGGCCCAAGGGGGTCAGGGGGGCCCAAGGGGGCCCAAGGGGGGTCAGGGGGCCCAAGGGGGGTCAGGGGAGGCACAAGGGGAACCAAGGGGGCCCAAGGGGGTCAGGGGGGCCCAAGGGGGCCCAAGGGGGGTCAGGGGGCTCAAGGGGGCCCAAGGGGGTCAGGGGGGCACAAGGGGGCCCAAGGGGGCCCAAGGGGGCCCAAGGGGGTCAGGGGGGCCCAAGGGGGCCCAAGGGGGGTCAGGGGGCTCAAGGGGGGTCAGGGGGGCCCAAGGGGGGTCAGGGGGGGTCAGGGGAGGCACAAGGGGGTCCAAGGGGGGTCAGGGGAGGCACAAGGGGAACCAAGGGGGGTCAGGGGAGGGACAAGGGGAACCAAGGGGGCCCAAGGGGGCCCGAGGGGGCCCACAAACCCCCAATGAAGATGTGAACAAACATTTATCTGCTAAAGTCACATCCAAATCTCTTAATTCCATGTTTCTTCTCTGTGGAAGTCCTGGTTCCCCTAGCATAGCATTCTAGCATAGCATTCTAGGGTGGCATTGTAGCGTATCATTGTAGCGTAGTGTCGTAGCATAGCATGGTAGCATAGCATGGTAGCATAGCATTGCAGCATATCATTGTAGCATCGTAGCATAGTGTTGTAGCATAGCGTTGTAGCATAGCATCATAGCATAGCGTCGTAGCATAGCGTCGTAGCATAGCGTCGTAGCAACGACTGGAGATGGATCCAGAAATCAGGAACCGGTTCATCACCTGATCGTGAAGATCAGAACCTGCATCAAACTTTGACGGCGTTAAATTGATTTAAATAATTCAATTCAAATTACTTTGAATTTCATGAACTTGTGACTTTACTTTCCCAAAACTGCCTAAGAATAAAAACAATAAAAAAATTGTGACCTTAAATTCAGAGATTACACATTTTTGTAAAACTTTATTTTGTAAAACGTAAATTACGTTTATAAAATACATTAAAATAGTCCGAGCTCAGGGGGGCCTGTCCGGGACCACTGGAACAGGGACGGGTGTGTCCACCACTGGAACAGGGACGGGTGTGTCCACCACTGGAACAGGGACGGGTGTGTCCACCTCTGGAACAGGGACGGGTGTGTCCGGGACCACTGGAACAGGGACGGGTGTGTCCACCACTGGAACAGGGACGGGTGTGTCCACCACTGGAACAGGGACGGGTGTGTCCACCACTGGAACAGGGACGGGTGCGTCCACCACTGGAACAGGGACGGGTGTGTCCACCACTGGAACAGGGACGGGTGTGTCCGGGACCACTGGAACAGGGACAGGTGTGTCCACCACTGGAACAGGGACAGGTGTGTCCACCACTGGAACAGGGACAGGTGTGTCCATCACTGGAACAGGGACGGGTGTGTCCACCACTGGAACAGGGACGGGTGTGTCCACCACTGGAACAGGGACGGGTGTGTCCACCACTGGAACAGGGACGGGTGTGTCCACCACTGGAACAGGGACGGGTGTGTCCACCACTGGAACAGGGACAGGTGTGTCCACCACTGGAACAGGGACGGGTGTGTCCACCACTGGAACAGGGACGGGTGCGTCCACCACTGGAACAGGGACGGGTGCGTCCACCACTGGAACAGGGACGGGTGCGTCCACCACTGGAACAGGGACAGGTGCGTCCGGGACCACTGGAACAGGGACAGGTGCGTCCACCACTGGAACAGGGACAGGTGTGTCCACCACTGGAACAGGGACGGGTGCGTCCACCACTGGAACAGGGACGGGTGTGTCCACCACTGGAACAGGGACGGGTGCGTCCACCACTGGAACAGGGACGGGTGTGTCCACCACTGGAACAGGGACGGGTGCGTCCACCACTGGAACAGGGACGGGTGTGTCCCTGTAGCATTGTAGCATAGCATCGTAGTGTAGCGTCATAGCATAACATCATAGCATAGCATCATAGTTTAGTGTCGTAATGTAGCGTCATAGAATAGCGTCATAGCAATGCATCGTAGCATAGCCTTGTAGCATAGCATTGTAGCATAGCGTCGTAGCATAGTGTCATAGCGTAGCATCATAGCGTAGCGTCATAGCGTAGCAGGAACTTGCACCGGTAAGGCTGAGACACGATGTGGGCGTGTCCCAGCACCCCGGGTCTGGAAAAATAGCTTCATATTAGCTTGATAAACTAGCGGATGACATCACAGGGGGCGTGTTCCGCTCTTCTTCTTCTGCTGTCGGCGTCCCATGCCGGTCCGCGGGCCTCCCGCTGGGAAACCCCGTCAACGGAGCGGCGGGGAGGGAAGTGGAAGTGCTTGAAAACGGATCATTTCACTAAAGTGCGAGGCGGCAGACATCATCATCATCATCATCATCATCATCATCATCAGTCACTCCCCCCGGCCGTGACGTCAGCCGGGGCTTATAAGTTCCCTCCGGAGGGTCAGAGCCACCAGATTCCTCCGACGGTCACAGAGCAGATGAAGATGGCCTCCTCCTCCTCGTCCTCGTCCTCCTCCTCCTCTTCGTCCTCCTCCTGCTCCTCCAGCCTCCGGCGCCTCCTGCTGCTGCTCCTCTTCCTCAGCGCCTCCTTCAGCGGCTGCTGCTCCTCCAGCCAGAGAGACGCCAAGCTGCGGCTGCTGCTGCAGCAGCAACGCAGCCCGCTGCTCGCATCCAAACAGGTACAAGCACACACTCACATACCGGACCGTCTCAGAAAATTTGAACATTGTGATAAAGTTCTTTATTTTCTGTAATGCAATTAAAAAAAACTAAAATGTCATACATTCTGGATTCATTACAAATCAACTGAAATATTGCAAGCCTTTTATTATTTTAATATAGCTGATTATGGTTACAGTTTAAGATTAAGATTCCCAGAATATTCAAATTTTTTGAGATAGGATATTTGAGTTTTCTTAAGCTGCTATTAGCTGCAATTATTTATTATTATATTATTATTATATCATTAGCTGCAATACCTGCTGTTGAATCTCAATATAATACTAGTATTAATATGTTGCAGAACTAAAGTCATATAATTCATGCAACAGCTGAAAAAACAGTTTTAATAACACTAACCCAAATCAATATCGGAATAGAATCGGATCAAATCAAATCTTGATAATCGATTCTGAATCTTAAGAATTGGACTGTCACTTAGTTAGGAGCACTGGGTGATGAAAAATGGAAAAAAATCAGGGATAAAAATATTTTGAAAAAAAAAAAAAATCGGAATCGAATTGATTCTTGTAATATTTAAGTTTTTTTGATTGCATTACAGAAAATCACAATATTCTAATTTTTTGAGACAGTCCTGTATATACACACACACTCACACACACACACACACACACACACACACACACACACACACACACACACACACACACACACACTCACACACACAAGTCGAGTCAAACCTATTACTCCATTATTCCTTCAGTTCAAACTGTTGAAATGTCTTGAATTAGTGGAACCACAGAATTCTGCAAATGATGTGGAAATAAGCTCATACGAAAATGTTGCCAATCAATATACAGAAAACAAAATGAAAAAAGATAAAATAAGTATAACTTAAAAGGAACAGAGATATTTAAAAAAAAAAGAATTCATGACAAAATTAATGGAACGTTGTGTTTCTGTAAAAGGAATCAGTTTATGGAACGATCTGGATATGGAAACCAAAGAATGCAGATCAAACATTACATTTATAAGAATAATAAAAGCCATATTGATGAAGAAAGTATTACAACCATGCAGGAGAAAAAATATTTGAGAGGGGAAGATTATTTTTATTGTGCACTTCAAGAAAAAAGTCAAAATTTTGAGATTAATATTGAAATACAATTTCAAGAATAAAGTCAACATTTCAACTTTTTTCTCAACATTTCAACTTTCAAGTGCATAATGAAAAAAAAAATCCTCCTCTAAAATGTTATTTTTATTTTTCTCCCGGCCCTAATACTCTTCCGTAGTAAAAGGAATCAGTTTATGGAACAATCTGGATAAAGAAACCAAAGAATGCAAATCAAACATTACATTTAAAAGAATAATAAAAGCCAGTTTGATGAAGAAATATCATGATAATTCTTAAGTTAGGTGGGTTTGCTTTTTTTCTCTCTCTCTTTTTAGCATCATTGTTATATTTCTTTTCTCTGAATCAAAAAAGAATACGACTGTCTGTGTTTGACGACAGCTATTTTGTGTTATTTTATAATTTTGGTTTGTTGTTTTTTAAAAAACTACGTTTATTGGAAAGTGTTTTTTTTTAATTGCGTAATTATAATTTTTTTATTATTACATTAGTTGAAATTAGATTTCTTAGGAAAAAGGGACAGATAAAATAAGCTTAGTCTTCTTTCTGTTCCCTTTCATTCAAAGAAAGAGATTTGTTGTAATTATATTGAACTGTTTTGCTTTTATTTTAATGAATGAAATAAAGAAAGAAAGAAAGAAAGAAAGAAAGAAAAAGAAAGATAAAATCCAGGAGTTTGTAGATGTTTAATACCATTTATTTGCAGACGATACTGTACTATTCTTTTAAGACTTTGAGACATGTTTTAATTTGGCTGGAGAGGAAACCGGCCGGGTCTCTGCAGATCAATCGATCGATCCGATCAGGTCGACCCGAGACTTTCTTTCAGCCGTCGGGTGAATTAAAGTCTTTCCACCTTAAAAACACTCATCAAATGTCTAATCAGGGTTGAATCAACGTTTTCGGTTCGTCTCCGACCAAAAATCAAGGTGGATTTTCTGACCAGGACTGGGGATCCATTCAAATGTCAAGAATCGATTCGATTCAGATTCTTAAGATTCCGAATCGATTATCAAGATTTGATCCAATTCGATTCCGATATTGATTTGGGTTAGTGTTATTAAAACTGTTTTTTCAGCTGTTGCATGAATGATATGACTGTAGTTCTGCAACATATTAATACTAGTATTATATTGAGATTCAACAGCAAGTATTGCAGCTAATGATGCTGTAAGGACCAATCATCTCCCAGAATGCTGATAGAACTGAAACAGAAACATCGTGTAGAATTATCAAACAGATCCAGGGAGGAAACAGAGACGATGAAATCTGTTTTAGTTTTTAATACATTTCGTTTTTATTTTTTCCATTTTCGGTCTATTTCGGGTTTTTAATTTTTGAGAATTTGCTTTTCAGCATTTTATGCAAATGTAACCCCAAGACAGTAAATAAAGTAAAGAAATATAGACAATTTAAGCAATTATAAATGAAAATTTTAAACATATTTAAAGGCAAAAAAACATCCTTTTTTGGGCATAAACACAAAAATACCAAAAGTTATATGATGACAAAAAAAAAATGTATCTTTAGACATACGAATCGATTTTTAGTAATTACTATGAGAATGGATAAATGGCTCTTTTCAACACAACTCGCTCATACGTTGCTATCAGGGAGGACACTTTTGTTTTCTATATTTTATTTTGTTCTATAATATAATATATTATACATAGATAGATAGTATATACACTATAAATAGTAAAATTGGGTCCTGTAGTTTGATTATGTTTTTTTTGGTGGATTTATTTTTAGGCCCTATTGTATCTGTAGGAGTTTTTTTTTTTTTTTTTTTTTCCTTCTTCCGACGAAATGAGGGCCTTTTTTCCCCCTAAACGTGCCCCAAAAGTCACCAAATTTTACACCAAGCCAGACCTGGCCAAAAATGTGATATTTAATGGTTTGCATTAATGGGCGTGGCCTAACGGCTCAACAGCGCCCCCTGGAAAATGTATTATGTCCCGCCCCTTTTTCTGATTGTTCCATATTTGATAGTTCCTATTTTCAATAACTTTTGAATGGTTTGACATAAAGACTTGTGGGTGGTGTCATCGGACTCGGTTTTGAGTCCTTGACCGTTATTGGTGAAAATTGCACGCGCGAGGGCCCGTTCGTCGCTGCTTGCAGCTTTAATTTATACTTGATCCTGAAGAGCTCTACTGGTTTATTAAGTTGAGTTGTACGAAGCCGCGTCCCGTTGTTACTCAACGGACGGTCCATAACGGTGGACCGCTGAGTATGAATTTGGATGGTAATTTGAAAGAGTCCGCTTTGTTTTTTTAAGGTTCCGATTAGGCAGATGTGGGTAGAGGAGCCCACAATTGTACTCAAGTAAAAGTACTGTTACTTCAGAGTAATATGACTCAAGTAGAAGTAAAAAGTAGTCATCCAAATAAATACTTGAGTAAAAGTAAAAAAGTACTTGGTGAAAAAACTACTCAAGTACTGAGTAACTGTTGAGTAACGACTGATTTATTTTTTTAACACAACCATTCAAACAGACAAAAGTACAAAATAATCATCTTCAGGCAAATTAAATCAATAAAATAATAAAATAAATTAAAATTAATAAAAGATAAAAAATAGCTTAAATTTAAATAATCTTTAAGTAAATTCAAGTACTTTAATAAATAATAAAATAATAACAGAAAAAAAAAAAAATTAAGCACAAGTAGCACAACATTTCCAGCCTTTGTACTTTTCTTTTTTAACCAGCAGAACTAGAACAAACATGAACTCATAGAAACTCTGTGTGTGTTTGAGTCTGTGTAAATGTGACAAAACATGCAAAAACAATCCCCAAAGAATCACTCAGTGATGTCATGAGATTGATGCGTACGTGGATAAAAGGGATAAAAGAAAAGTAACAGCTCAACGTAGCCTAATGTAGCGGAGTAAGAGGAACAGTTTCTCCTTCACAAATCTACTCAAGTAAAAGTAAAAAGTATAGTGATTCAAAACTACTCCTAAAAGTACAACATTTCCCCAAACTTACTCAAGTAAATGTAACGGAGTAAATGGAACTTGTTACTACCAGCTCTGCGATTAGGTGGTATGTATGTGCTGTATTGTGTCTGTGCGTGCGTGAGGATAAGCCTCCAGAAAACCACAGAGCAGTTTAATACCCTTTAATCCTGGGTAACCTTCCCACGGTGCTGCCCTAGAGTCGGGACGTGGGAGAAACTCAGTTCCTCACTGATCAGCGGTCGGCACCGTTAGTTACCGATCAGCCCACGTTTCCCTGAACTAACGCGGTCCTTCGCGTGTGAGTGTTCGCAGTGTTTTTTATTGGCGGTCCTCCGTCGGCGTTGGTGTTGTCTTCAGTTATTTAGTAACGCGTTACAGTAACGCCGTTAGTTTTGGCGGTAACTAAAACTCTAACCGCATTACCTTTTAAATTCAGTAACGCAATTACCGTTACCAAACGGTGCGTTACTCCGTTATTTCTGGCTACAGTGAAGCTTTCTTTCCCCGCACGCAGAGACCGGAGGAAACGACGGAGTATTAGGGCCAAACTAAGACGAAAAAAGATAATTGGAAATTACGAGAATAAAGTCATAATATTATGAGAATAAAGTCGTAATAGAATAAAGTCGTAATATTATGAGAATAAAGTCGTAATATTACGAGAATAAACTCGCAATATTATGAGAATAAAGTCGTAATTTATGAGAATATAATTTATGAGAATATAATTTATGAGAACTCTAATTGGAAGAGCTTCTTCTCCCTGTGTAAAATGAGGAATATTGAGCATACTTATATATTTATAATATATTTAATATTACGACTTTATTCTCAAAATATTACGCCTTTATTCTCGTAATATCATGACTTTATTCTCGTCATTTTACGACTTTATTCTCATATTATTATGACTTTATTCTCGTAATTTCCTTTTTTTTGTCTTAGTTTGGCCCTAATACTCACTCGTACAGAGGAAACGTAGTGTGTTTATTCAAAAACACGAGCAGTCATGAGCAAAGGGAAAGCGAGTTTCACAACATGGAGATAATGTCATTACAGTAATCCCTTTTTTTTACAATTATTATAGAAGGTTCAAATTGCAGAGATCAGCCCCTCGCACGTATTCCACTGCTCTTGAGCCGCTGCATCCCGACTCTGTAGCGTCTTTTTCTCCTAAAGCTGCGGTGCAGGTGTGTTTTTACCAGAGAGTAAAATAGTTATGGGTCGTCGTTGTCGCTCTTTTTTCTTCTGGGCAAAAAGATTCTTATAAACCGACACCATGGATTATATCTGAGACTGTAATGAACGATTCATGAAAGGTCCCGCTCTTGAGCTGCTGCTGAAGCTCATTGGTCGTTCTCAGCATTTAGCAGATTTAATGTGAATGCAAATGAATTAAAACTGTCAAGTTTGTATTGTTGTCCAACAGCGGTTGCGCTGTTCAGTTATCAAGAACTATTAATAATTGTTGAATACAATTAATAAGGTAGATTACTTATCAAATTGAATTATCAAAATGACTTGATTTTGCAGGGGAACGACCTGGGCCTTAACCAGGAAAAATTATAACTTTTACAGCAGAAATCAGTCTCAGAAATAGATATTATTCTGCAGAGTAGTACATTTTACTATTACCACTACAGAATAACCGTTGAAGGCCATTACAGTTCGGCTCTACCTCTGTCAAACAGCCATGTGACCAGAATTTGTATAAAACATCACAAACAACTTCAAATTAAAATCAATCAGCATTTATTCACATCCAGGAGACACCATTGAATAAATCCTGATGGCGCACTACGTTAAAACATAAAACACTCAACTAACAAGAAAAACAACAACAATAAAAATGAAACTGCGTGAATGGGAAAAGAAATTAGAACAATAAACACGTGATACAAAACGATCATCTATGGTGCAAAACAACGTGGCTGCACGTGGCCCTGTGGTGTTTAAAGATGGCGGCGCCCTGTGGTATTTAAAGATGGCGGCGCCCTCGCCACGCCACGTGCAATCAGACCGGATGACAAACACGGCATTTAAACCGTGAATAACTGGCGAAGATGGCGCCACAAAATAAACAAACCATAATAGTGCCGGTGGTTGCCGGCGTTACGAACAGTAACTTCATCAAACACAAACTTAGCTCTGAACCGCTCTAGATTAAACTGATCGCTCAAAACACATAAACCTCACGCCTCCCGGTCTCCGGATCTGGGGCTGTGGGCTCTGTCAGGGGTGAAGAAGGAAGGAAGGAAGGAAGGAAGGAAGGAAGGAAGGAAGGAAGGAAGGAAGGAAGGAAGGAAGGAAGGAAGGAAGGAAGGAAGGAAGGAAGGAAGGAAGGAAGGAAGGAAGGAAGGAATGAAGGAAGGAGGAAGGAAGGAAGGAAGGAAGGAAGGAAGGAAGGAAGGAAGGAAGGAAGGAAGGAAGGAAGGAAGGAAGGAAGGAGGAAGGGAGAAGGGAGGAGAGAGCAGGAGGAAAGAAGGAACAGGAGAATGAGGTCATTTTGACCCAAAGACAGTACAAGGGTTAAAGTAACTAAAAAGTTACTTTTCATAGTAACTCATTACTTTTTGATAGTAACTGAGTTACTAACTGAGTTACTTTTTAATGAAGTAACTAATAACGGTAACTAGTTACTATTTTTCACTTGAATTAATTTATTAATTTGAATCATTGAATTGAATTAAAATTAAAATGTTATTTCGAACATGAAACAGTAGTGAAACCACGCCCATTAATGCAAACCATTAAATATCTAATTTATCGCCAGGCCTGGCTTGGTGCAAAATTTGGTGACTTTTGGAGAACTATCAAATATGAACCAATCAGATGAAGGGGGGCGCGCCTTATGGCGTCTAGCATCGCCACGGTAACACTTTTGAAAGAGAAAAGTAATGCGGGTTGTCGCAGGATGGAGACGCTCATTTTGATGTATAACACACCTGGGGGCACGTTACGGTTCGGGCCGCATTAATTGCCGAAGGAATGGCATAAATTGCGCCAAAATGACAAGGTTAATTCAAAATGGCCGACTTCCTGTTTGGTTTCGGCCATGGCGCCAAGAGACTTTTCTTTAAGTTGTGACATGATACAGGTGTGTACCGATTTTCGTGCATGTACGTCAAACCGTATTGTGGGGCTTGAGGCACAAAGTTTTCTAGGGGGCGCTGTTGAGCCGTTAGGCCACGCCCATTAATGCAAACCATTAAATATCACATTTATCACCAGGCCTGGCTTGGTGCAAATGTTGGTGACTTTTGGGGCACGTTTAGGGGGAAAAAAGGCCCTCATTTGGTCAGAAGGATAAATGATCCTCTGGTTTTGGTGGAGTTCAGGTTCCCTGGGAGAGTCTGGTGTTGTGCAGATTGGAAAGAAGAACATTTTTATTTCAAAGAGTTGTGTTTTCCTGAAGTTCCTTCACCTGGTCCTTGTGTCCCCCGTCCCTGCAGGACATGTCCCGGTCCCCCCTGGCCGAGCTGCTGCTGCAGGACCTGCTGCAGGTGGAGAACGAGGCCCTGCAGGAGCAGAGCTTCCCCCTGGGTCCCGGTGCCGGGGCCGGGTCCGAGCCCGAGGACCTGGGCCTGGACCTGGAGCGGTCCGCCGGCGCCGGGCCGCTGCTCGCCCCCCGCGAGAGGAAGGCCGGCTGCAAGAACTTCTTCTGGAAGACCTTCACGTCCTGCTGAGGCCCCGCCCCCAAACGCTGTACAGGAAGTAGCTAGCGCGGAAACCACATGTTTAGATTTTCTGATTCAGTCTGAATGTAAAACTTGATGAAAGTATTTTTAATTGTTGGTTTGAATAAAATTGATTTGAGACAAACGTGCATTTTTCTATTGGCTGAGCCGGCTGTCAATCACAGAGACAAGACACGCCCCCAAATACCTGATGAGGTGAATAAAAGTGTGAGAGTGTGTGTGTGTGTGTGAGAGAGTGTTCAGATTAGAAACTCCTGTCATTCATTAACTCTTCGTTAAGAAAAGCTTTCAGTTGTTGAAGCATAATGAGACACACACACACACACACACACACACACACACACACACACACACACACACACACACACACACACACACACACACACACACACACACACACACACACACACACACACACACACACACACACACACCGGAGCTCTCAGCTGTAATTAAAGCTCATCTCGTAAAAGAGTTATTTTCTTTATCATTTGAATCACGTCACAGAAACAAGAAGAAAAGGAAAATATAGTATGGAGAGTTATTATTATTATTATTATTATTATTATTATTATTATTATTATTACTATTATTATCATTATCATTATCATTATTATTATTATTATTATTATTATTATTATTATTATTATTATTATTATTACTATTATTATCATTATCATTATCATTATTATTATTATTATTATTATTATTATTATTATTATTATTATTATTATTATCATTATCATTATTATTATTATTATTATTATTGTTAATTTTACTTGTCCAAAAATGCAGCTTTGTTCCGAAAATGAAGAACGATTTCAATTTGAATTATTTAATTGAATTGAAATTAAAATGAAAACAAAGTGAAAACAAAACAAAACAATAATAATCAATAATACATAAATGTAAATAAGAAAACAAAAAGACAATATAAATAAAAACATGCATCCATCATAATGAACATGCTGGAAAAGGAGTAGGAAGAAGTAAAAACTTATTAAATCCTACCCCCTAAACTCTATTTCAATATAATCAAAATTAATTTAATTTCTATTAAAAAAAAAGATATCTATTTATACATATATATACAACACACACACACACACACACACACACACACACACACACACACACACACACACACACACACACACACACACACTTTTTGGATATGACATACATATATATATATATATATATATATATATATATATATATATATATATATATATATATATATATATATATATATATATATATATATATATATATATATATACATATATGTCTATAAAACATAAAAAAGAAAAGGGGAAAGAAAAAAAAACAAAAAAATGTTTTCTGCTCTATTATGTCAATATGTTAATATATATTTAATAAAGAGATTATTTGTTGGTTCATAATAGTCAGATCTATTAATTATCCTAAAAGCTATTTTCTGTAATAAGAAAATAGGGTTTGTATTTGTTTTATAGGTTTTACCTCAAACCTCCAAACAGTTAGTCATGTATGGAACTATGAGTGAGTTAAACATTAAAAACTGTGTCTTTGACAGAAGATATCATTTGTTTGACTTAATATTGCTAGGGTTTTAGACATTTTTGATTTTACACTATTTAAAAAGAAGAAGAGAAGAAAAGATAGAGGAAAAAAGAGGAAAAAAGAGGAAAAAAGAGAAAAAAGGAAAAAAAGAAAAAAGAAAATAAAGAAAGAAAGAAAAAAAGAAAAAAGGTAAAAAGAGAAGGAAAAAAAGAAAAGAAAAAAAAGAAAAAGAAGAAAAAAAGGGAAAAATCAATAAATAAATAAAATAATAATAGTCAGATCTATTAATTATCCTATTTTCTGTAATAAGAAAAGAGGGTTTGTATTTGTTTTATAGGTGTTACCTCAAACCTCCGCACAATAAGTCATTTATGGAACTATGAGTGAGTTAAACATGTACGGAACTATGAGTCAAAGTCAAAGGATAGAGTTTAAAATATTCCTGCTGGTTTAAAAGACCTGAATGGTCTTGGACCAGAATCCATGTTTGATCTGTTAGTTCCTATGAAGCTCCCAGACCCCTGAGCTTCATCTGGATCTGTTAGTTCCTATGAAGCTCCCAGACCCCTGAGGTTCATCTGGATCTGTTAGTTCCTATGAAGCTCCCAGACGCCTGAGGTTCATCTGGATCTGTTAGTTCCTATGAAGCTCCCAGACCCCTGAGCTTCATCTGGATCTGTTAGTTCCTATGAAGCTCCCAGACCCCTGAGCTTCATCTGGATCTGTTAGTTCCTATGAAGCTCCCAGACCCCTGAGCTTCATCTGGATCTGTTAGTTCCTATGAAGCTCCCAGACCCCTGAGGTTCATCTGGATCTGTTAGTTCCTATGAAGCTCCCAGACCCCTGAGGTTCATCTGGATCTGTTAGTTCCTATGAAGCTCCCAGACCCCTGAGCTTCATCTGGATCTGTTAGTTCCTATGAAGCTCCCAGACCCCTGAGCTTCATCTGGATCTGTTAGTTCCTATGAAGCTCCCAGACCCCTGAGCTTCATCTGGATCTGTTAGTTCCTATGAAGCTCCCAGACCCCTGAGCTTCATCTGGATCTGTTAGTTCCTATGAAGCTCCCAGACCCCTGAGGTTCATCTGGATCTGTTGGTTCCTATGAAGCTCCCAGACCCCTGAGCTTCATCTGGATCTGGTTTGTTGTGGTTCCAGAACCAGAACCAGCAAGGTGAGGCAGCGTTCAGTTATTTTCCCCTTGTCTGCACACATATTATTGATTGATACCATGATGGTAGAAACCAAAAGTATATATATGTGCACTATTACTATATTTAATATATATACATATATATACGTATACATATGCGTACACATACATAAATATACACATACAAACCCAGTGATTTTTTTTTGTTTTTCTTTTTTGGCGGGGGGTGGGGGGTGGGGGGTGACGACATCCACTGCCAATCCAATCCAATCTCAAGCGTACTCTTAAATTAAACTTACTTGCTGTACTCTACTGCCCTTATTTTTAACAGCTTGTGCTTTTTATTATTTTACTTCTTTTCTTATCATCTTATTCAATCTTATTTGTTATTTACTGTCTAATTGTGTCTTGCCGCTTTTAATTGCTTTTTAATGTCAATGTAAAGCACTTTGAATTGTGCTATATAAATAAACCTGCCTTGCCAATGAGTGAGAATTATCTTGTGTTGAATTGTGCTATATAAATAAACTTGCCTATGAGTGAGTTAAACATCATAAACTTCTTCTTTTCCGTCTGCAGGTGTCGGAGTGTGAATGAGACGGAAACCGGCGAGCGTCTGCAGGCGCGTCCAGGTGTCTTCAATCTCCCAGCATCCTTTGGGAAGCGAGCGCCGCTTCAATACGCAGGAAGCCGCCGCCGCCGCGGCAACAAAGAGCCGCGCCTGTCAATCACCCCCTGGGCCAATCAGAGCGCGGCGCTTAAACGGCTTTAATAACCCGAGATGAGCTTTAATTACAGCTGAGAGCTCCGTGTGTGTGTGTGTGTGTGTGTGTGTGTGTGTGTGTGTGTGTGTGTGTGTGTGTGTGTGTGTGTGTGTGTGTGTGTGTGTGTGTGAATGGCTGCTGATGGAGCGTCACCTTAAAAACAAAAGGACTAAACAGCTTCCATAAATACCGTCTCTCCCACGCCGGCGTCAGGATGATGTCACCGGGGTCGGAGGTCACGGAGGAAACAAAGCCCATTGCCACGGTTACGTTATCGTCGGCCCGCAGGTTTCTGGACGGCCGCTCGGGCCGCTGGAGGCTTCTGTCAGGCCCCGGTGCATGATGGGTAACCGGGACCTGGGCCCGGGTCCCGTCTGCAGGCGGTTGATAGGGAGGGGGCGGAGCCCCGGAGGAGAGGGGGCGGAGCCCCGGAGGAGAGGGGGCGGGGCTTCTCCATCACAGAACGTGAAAGCAGAATAACAGGAAACCCCTGGTACCCCAATTCACCAAACCGGTTCAGGCTGGTTCTGGTTTTTCCACCAAACCGGTTCCAGCTGGTTCTGGTTTTTCCACCAGACCGGTTCCAACTGGTTCTGGTTTTTCCACCAGACCGGTTCCAACTGGTTCTGGTTTTTCCACCAAACCAGTTCCAGCTGGTTCTGGTTTTTCCACCAAACCGGTTCAGGCTGGTTCTGGTTTTTCCACCAAACCGGTTCCAGCTGGTTCTGGTTTTGGCACCAAACCGGTTCAGGCTGGTTCTGGTTTTTCCACCAAACCGGTTCCAGCTGGTTTTGATACCCCTTATATGAAAATGGAGGAATCAATGACACAGTCTGATGTTTATCACCATTTTTATTAGATAGATAGATAGATAGATAGATAGATAGATAGATAGATAGATAGATAGATAGATAGATAGATAGATAGATAGATAGATAGATATGCTGGTGGCCGTGAGTGCGAGGGCCCGTTCATCGCTGCTTGCAGCTTTAATTTTTTATTTTTATTCTTCTGACGAAAGGAGGGCCTTTTTGCCCCAGAAACATGCCCAAAAGCCATTCGGTTTGGGCCATGGCGCCAAGAGACTTTTCTTTAAGTTGCGACATGATACAGGTGTGTACCGATTTTCGTGCATGTACGTCAAACCGTATCGTGGGGCTTGAGGCACAAAGTTTTCTAGGGGGCGCTGTTGAGCCGTTAGGCCACGCCCATTCATGCAAACCATTAAATATCTTATTTATCACCAGGCCTGGCTTGGTGAAAAATTTGGTGACTTTTGGGGCACGTTTAGGGGGTAAAAAGGCCCTCATTTCATTGGAAGAAAGAAAGAATAAAAAGAATTCCTACAGATACAATAGGGCCTTTGCACTGTAAGTGCTCGGGCCCTAATAATACATAGCAATAGGAGTAGTTTTTGTTAATATTAGTAGATGTAGTAGTAGTATTACCAGACCAGTACTAATAGTAGTAGTAGTAGTAGTATTTGCATTATAGTGTTGTTGTGACTAATTAGTGATGAGGCCTTGTGACACCGTGGCTGACGTGAAACTCCAGCTTCCTCCCCCTGCAGGGCCCACACCTTTGAACAGACTTGAACCACAGGAATACCATATGATGAAGTTCCTGACTGACTGATATGTTAATACCAACTCATTTAGCCACAGACTTGAATAACGAGAACACCCTCTGGGGTAATTTCCAACTGAATGATATTCATGCCGAATGCCCAAGGACGGCATTTGGCCACAGATCACATCTGACTGTAAATACCTTTAATTGCTTTTTGTCTTTCACCTTTGGCTTGTTTATTCCTGCCTTTTGTACTTTGAACTTACTGTATAAAGAGTCATGATTCCAACCACTCTGGGTCAGCACACCAACCCAGCCATGCGCTGCGTAGGTCTGCTCACCGCCGGCTACTGAATACAACTCTCTACACCACAGAGGACTTCTGAACTGGTTTTGATAATATTCTTCAACATTAGCATTGGTGAATGGACCGATTGATAACTTTCTTTACACGCACCTTAGGTTTGTTTTGTTGTTGCTTCGCCGGTCTTCTCTCTCTCTCTCTCTCTTGTTATTGTTGCTTGTTGTGGGATGTTGTTTTCCCGTCGTTTTTACAACATTTAATTAAAGTTTGGTTTAACGTGCGGTAAGAAACGTTATTCTCTCTGTGGTCCAAACACACCTGTGTGTATTTAATACTTGATTGTGTGACGTGACCCGTTACCAAGGTGATTGCTGCCCCCTAGTGGCCTGGGATATTAGTAACACCAAAAATATATTAACTAGTAGAAACCAAAAACAGCCATAATGGCTCCAACAAGTCTATAATAATAGATAGTAGTAACAGTAGTAGTTTTTATCATGATTATTATTATTATTATTAGTAGTAGTAGTAGTATTTACATTAATTTCATGATGTAGTTTACCATTAAAGAACAAAACATATCTTGATCTGCTTGTCTGGATTTCTTGCCATAACAGGGTCAATGCTGAAATTTGTCAACACATCATCACATTTTATAGTTTTATTCTGTTTAACATTTTTTAGAGGTATTTGTTTTATTTATTTATCTATTTCTTGTAATGTGTTTTTTATTATTATATTTTATTGTTGTGGACTGATTATTTTTTAGCCTTAATTCTTGAACTTTTATCATGATTTCATTTTAATTAACTATATTGTATGTCAGTGTGCATTGGTCTCCCAGTTTTTATTTTAGTTTTTATTACGCTTATTTTTCAGTCAAAATGTCAAAGCACTTTGTATTTCATGTACCTGGATGAAAGGTTCTATACAAATAAAATGTGATTGATTGATGATTGATCAGGGCCATCAAGCAGCATCTTTATGTCTACAGATGCTACTAAGTTATCAGATGCTGAACGGGTTGAATTTGTGCAGCGAGGGCCTTTTAATTTAATATTTAATTATTTATGTCAGGTTGAATTTTTTATTTTATTTAACTCATACGGCCAAACTACAGTATTTATACTTACAGTACAATTGTTACTAATGTTAAAGGTTGTCAAGTTACATGGCTTGTTGTTATATGGTCATATGACAATTAATTCGTTTTTCCAACAATCACTTGCAATCGGAGTCTCTAGATGTTGAAATGTACACATTAAGCACAGGAGATGAGATTTGTGTGTATATAAATTTAAGTTTATTCACACTGTACAAAATGTAAAAAAAAAAAAAAAGACAATTGTTCATTTTTTTGCAAGTCTTTTGTTTCATCTGCAATCACACTAAACACTTCATTTTCTTTCAAATCTTTTACGATTTCACTCTGTACCACATCATGTGGGGGGCGGGCTCCTAATGGTCTGTATTTAAATAATACATTTGGCAAGTACAGTCAACTTGTGTTAAGTTTACTTTATTTATCAAAATTAAGTTGACTTTACTTGCAAATGAATTTTGTACGTACTAAAAATTAAGTAGTTTATACAAAGACTAGTCTTTCTTGATCTACGGTAATAGAAATTGCGAAAAAGTTGCCTTAATTTTTTAGAAGAAGATCAAGACCACTAGGGTCCAGATCCAGACCCTAGTGGTCTGTAGAGGACCTGCAGGTCTGGATCTGGACCCTAGTGGTCTGTAGAGGACCTGCAGGTCTGGATCTGGACCCTAGTGGTCTGTAGAGGACCTGCAGGTCTGGATCTGGACCCTAGTGGTCTGTAGAGGACCTGCAGGTCTGGATCTGGACCCTAGTGGTCTGTAGAGGACCTGCAGGTCTGGATCTGGCCAAGTGTATTGCACTCAGCTCCAAGGCATTGATGTGGCGGCCCTGCCACCGGGGCCCCCAACATCCGCTGGTCCCTCTGCCTTCGTGCACGGCCCCCCAACCTGTGAGGGATGCATCCCCGGAGACCACTTGACGGCGCAGCACCGGCCCAGCCTGCTGCCTCTTGCCAAGCTCTCTGGGTCCTTCCCCCACCTGAGGGCTGTGCACGACGCCCTGGTCACAGCACAGCGCCCTCAGATGCCTCTGCGGGCAGAACCCCAGAGCGTACAGGTTCCTCTGAGCCGGCCGCATGTGCAGGAGAGCCAGTGGCACTACTTGCACAGAAGCAGCCATGAGACTCAAAGACAAAGATACAGCTTCCCCGTGACCCTGGCCCCAAGGAAAATTGCTCCAGACAGTCCCTGAGGGTATCCTGTCTCGGCCTGAGTCAATGTCGCCGACCCAGTTCTGCCCAGGAACTGGGTAGTCTGCAGTTGCAGACTGCACTTCTTGTCATTGATGCGTAGACCCAGCGCTGGATGTGCACCAACAACTGCTGCACATGACGGCGACATTGCTCCCCTGTCCGAGCACAAATGCCAATCGTCCAGGTAATTCAGAAATCCTGAGGCCCTGCAGTCGCACAGACTCTAAGGCCGCATCCATGCACCTGGAAGGTGCAGGTAGGGCTCTTCCCTTTCCCAATAACTGACTTTGAGGGTGCCACCATAGCTGCCAACGCTGCGTCCACAGAGGGCGGCGGCCCACAACCGATCCTCTCTGGAGCCTAAACTGCCGTCATGGCCCAACAGAGCCCGGACCAATGACCCATTGACCTTGGCGTCTGAAATTGCTTCCTGACCACCTCCTCGAAGTCTGAGGGGAAGGGCACCAAGAAGTGGAAGAGCCCTTGTGTGGGCGGTATCTCTATCCCCAGAGTAGCTGCTGCCCTAGTAATGAAACCATGCAGGAGGGGCGACAGCTTGTCATCAAGCTCCCCCTCCTCCTGCTGACCCATAGACAGCATATCCTCCTCCTCTGAAGGCAGCACATATGAGGGGCCTGGAGGTGAATGTTCCACCGAGGCTGGGCCACACCCAGGCACAGACCTGACACCCCTCCCTGTGCACACAGTAAATGGGCCGGGAGCGGATTCCATGGCCACCTGCCCTGCCTCTGCAGTTGCAGGCTTAAACCGTTTGGTAGGCTGTAGGCTTACACCAGGGGATTCCCTCGTAGCGCCTTGTCTCTGAGACACCCGCCAACGTGCGTCCCGTTGCCTTGCTAATAGGCAAAAACAACTTATACATGCAGCAGGATCCTCCCGTGCTGCCCATGCATGCTCCTCCCCCAAACAATACATGCCCCTCCGGGCTCGTCATTGTGGTGACGTCACCGCCACGTGACCGGGAAAGTTTGTTGTTGTCTGATGTAGCCTGGTTTATGGCTGTGATTTGGTGTTCTAATAGCACAACACGGCAATGGGGAGAGGGTGGGCGCCGTCGCCGCTTCCGCCGTTTGGGGGTGGCGGTCTCTGCGAGGGTGCGGAGGTCCCCGGGCGGGTCCCGCACACCGGCCGCCCACCGCGCGAGCGGGGGGGCTCCACGGAGAAGGACTCTCTTTCCATTCGGCCTATCACCCCGCCACGGGTGAGAGCGGTTTACAAGGAGGCGACCTCCATTTTTTTTTCGTACTGGTTAACGGCAAGGAAATCGCCCAGGACGAGCATGCTGGCCGTGCCCGCGACTCGATGCTTCTCCGGCTAGCTGTACCTACGGTACAATTCACTTAATGGACGACTTCCCGTACCCAGTCGAAACAAGAAAGAAAAAAAATGAAAAGGAGATATGAGAGAGGACGCTGGCTGCACCCGCGACGCTGTCGCTTCCTCAGCCAACTGCACGTTAGTACCCTCAGCTCAACTCTGCCTTCCCAGATACAAGGGAGCCACCGGTGACTTTCCACCCTGAGAGGAGTCAACCCAGACCAGCTCTCTACCCGTAGGTAAGTGGATGCACAAAAGCCGCCGCTCAACTCCCTAGCTAACAGGACTACGTCTCTTTCGCTCTCACGTCCGACTCTGCAGTGAAAATCAGAGGATGTAAAACTAAATTATCCACTGACTGTCATGATATTGATATGATAATTGTAAAAAAAAGGTCATAAATAACATTGTAAAACCTCTAACCCATATCTGTAATTTATCATTTCAATCTGGTCGTTTCCCAAATAAAATGAAAATTGCAAAAGTAATTCTATTATATAAAAATGAGAGTAAACACAACTATACAAATTACAGACCAATATCCCTACTACCACAATTTTCCAAAATCTTAGAAAAACTCTTTAACTCCCGACTAGAAAAGTTTCTTGACAAATACCAGATAATCAATCAGGGTCAATATGGATTTAGAAAAAAAACAACCACCTCAATGGCAATAATTGAAGCAATAGAAGAAATCACTAACGCACTGGACCAAAAAAAACATGCTGTTGGAATTTTTATTGATTTAAAAAAAGCCTTTGACACAATCAAGCACTCAATCCTATTCAACAAACTTGAATTATATGGTATTAGGGGGGTTACAGGGGAGTGGTTAAGCTATTTAACAGGAAGGGAACAATATTTTAAAATGGGGCAGTATACATCAAAACATCTTGGCATTTCTTGTGGTGTCCCCCAGGGGTCTGTTTTGGGACCAAAACTGTTCAATGTTTATATTAATGACATATTCAATGTATCTCAATCGCTAAAACTAATACTCTTTGCAGATGACACCAACATATTCTTTAGTAGTGATAATTATAATGAACTTTTAAACACTGTAAATGAGGAATTAAATAAATTGAAGAAGTGGATGGACAGTAATAAATGATCATTAAACTTAAATAAGACTAAGGCAATGATGTTTGGAAATTCTATAACCAATTCACAACTACAGATAATGATTGAAGGTGTCCATATTGAAAATGTAGATGACAATAAATTTTTAGGAGTTATAATAGATCGTAAATTATCATGGAAAGCCCACATCAGACACATAAAAACAAAAATCTCCAAAAGCCTTTCAATTATAAACAAAGTGAAACATCTACTTGAGTTAAATGCACTCCGTACTTTGTACTGCTCCTTGGTACTCCCATACCTCACGTATTGTGTTGAAGTTTGGGGAAACAGTTACCAATGCACAATAGATCCATTAGTCACATTACAGAAACGAGCAGTGCAAATTATTCACAAGGTTGGATTTCTAGAACACACTCATATTTTGTTCATTCAGTCAAAACTATTAAAATTCCATGATCTTGTAAAATATTATACGTCAATAATCCTATTTAAAGCATTCAACAAATTACTACCAAGTAACATACAAGACTTTTTCACAGTTCAAGAGAGAACTTATAATTTGAGAGGATATGGTGATTTTAAAATACCTAAAGTTCAAACTACTCGTAAAAGTTTTTGTGTGTCTGTATGTGGTGTGAGACTTTGGAACAGTCTGGATATCCAACACAAGCAATGCCAAAATATCCACAGATTTAAATTATATATAAACACATGGTCTGGTCAAATTATAAAGAGAGCGGGTAGTAACACTTTGTTTAATCAACTTCGGTCTTAAAATGTTTGTGTAATTGTTGTTCCTCATTTAGTAAGTTTGTATTGTCCATTACCTACTGGTACTGTTGTTCTTACCATCACTGACGTGTATGTACAGTATGTACTATATGTATGTACTATGTGTCCATGTCCATTATGTTCATTACCTTCTGGTATTGTTACTCTTACCATTGCTGGTATTTATTATAAATATAAATGAACGGTTTATTATAAATATAAGTTAACGGTTAACTATAAATATTACTATATACATTGTTCCTGGATTTCAAAGTAATATAACAGCTTCATCCACATCATCAGCTTCTCATCATCGTCTCTGTTCTTCTACCACGATAAGCAGCACTCAGCAGGATGGAGTGCAGCAGCCCCCCCTGGTGGCTGGATGTTCTTAAATCAACCAGTCTGTCATGAAAATCTTCAGACTAGTGCTACATATTTGATTATTAGTACAAATGCGGGGATTTTGAAGTGCTGATTATTTTTATACCTGATCATTTCTACAGATGTGGGACTTCATGAGTGATCATTTAAAAATTGTAACAAACTAAATGGATTAAAAATAAAAAGTGTTTTCGTGGTGAAATATGTTTCCTTGCATGATAAATCAATTTGATAATTATTGTGAGGAAATGTTGAGGCAGTACCGTATTTTCTGGACTATAAGCCGCACCTGTATATAAGCCGCATCCGCTCTATTTAAAAAAAAATAATTAAAAAAAGACATACAAGCCGCACCTGTATATAAGCCGCATCTGCTCTATTTAAAAAAAAAAAAAAATACACTTATTCTTCAATACGGAGTTAGCAGGAATACATTTTTATAGTATCAACAACTTAAGGCAATAATAAATAAAACATACAAAATTAGCCAATTAGATTTACAACTTCCCGCTAAGATAATAGATTTATTGAATCTAAGCACTTTAAAGTTGTTATCAAAACTCTACAGGTTAGTGTCTAAACTGGACGATTCAGTCTCTCTCCTGATCTCCAAGTGGGAGGCGGATCTCTCTCTGAATACTGACCAGTTTTCTTGGTCACAAATATGCTTAAATACTTTTACTATGACTAAAAACCCAAACCTACAACTTATACAGTACAAAGTTCTTCATAGAATACATTATACTGGACAAAGGATGTTCCAGATGGGCTTTGTCACCTCTAATATCTGTTCACAGAGCACAGAGAACACCCCAGATAATTATATGCATGCTTTATGGTTCTGTACACCGGTACAGAGGTTCTGGAAGGAGATTTGTGAGGATTTATCCACATGGATCGACCACAGAATCCCAGTGTGCCCCACGGTATGTATATTAGGTCACCTGGGAGACACTCAAATAGATCCTAATTGGACACACCGGGTTCTCACTGCCTTATGTATCGCAAAGAAAACCATTCTAGTAAATTGGAAACAAAAATCCAGTTTATGTATCAACCATTTTAGGAATCTTTTATCAGATCATATTAGTAGTGAGATAATGTCTGCCTCCACTGAACAACATTCGGCTGAATTGCACTCTCTGTGGTCCCCGTTTATTGGCTTCGTTACCTAGTGGGGGCGGGGGGGTGGTGATCTCGTAGCCCTTGGGGTTGGGGGTCGGCTTGGGGGGTCTGGGGCGCGGGCCTCTGGTGGCCCCTGGGGGGCGGTGGGGGGGGCCGCGGGGCCCTGTCCCTAGCCGGTGGGGGCCTTGGGGGCCTATGGGGGGGGTTGCCTCATGGCGGTGGGGGGGGTGGCTGGGGAGGGCTCGGGCGGGGGGCTGTGGCTTGGGCGTCTCCGGGCCTCCCGGGGGGGGCTGGGCCGTGGACGTGGGGGTCCCACCCGGAGGGCCGACCCTGCCTGGGTGGGGGGTGGCTGTCTGCGCTGGGGGGGCATTGCTGCCTTGGTCCTCCGTCGCTGGGGACTCCGTGACCCTTGGGGTGTCCGCCGGGGTGGCCTCGGGGGGGGGGTGGGGCCGGGCCCGGGGAGCGGGCCTCCCCTGACCGGGGGGTGCACGGGCGGGCGCGACGGCGGGGTGGCACCATTCCCAGGTATCTATGTCTTATGTTGTCAGTATGAATGGGAGGATGTTGGACCGTTTCCCCCTCCGTCTGGGGGCTCCGGCGGCGCCCGTGGAGGTACGGTGGGGCCCTGGCCCGGCCCGGAGGGCCGCCCCCCGTCTACTGGATGGCCGGTGGGGGGACGCGGGTGTCTTATCAGGGCCGGCTTTGCTGGTCCTGCTTCCTGGCTTCGGCCTCCGCTCCCCCTCTTTCCCCTCCCTACACGATTCATACGCACATAGGCGAAGGGCGGGGGGTCCGGGTCGTGGGGGGCACCGTCCCGCGTGGCCCGGCACTCCCCGCCTCACGGTTTTAACAGCAAAATAGACACTGCACATTCAACACTTAATAAATACATTTGACAAGGACACGTAGTTCGGGAGGGGGGGGGATCGGTGTCAATATATACTTGGCCCTCCCCCCTCCCTGTTTTTATGGCATTAATCACACGCACTCAACACAAGGGGCGGGAGGGGGTCCCACATCACCCGCGTTCCCTCACCGGCCTGGGACGGGTGGGTCGGGTTACCCGGGCCTGGCGGGGCCCGCCGTGCAGCCTGGGGTGCCTTCTGGCGGTGCTGGACCCCCCCGGGGAGGGGGAAACGGTGCGTGATTGTATGTCTGTGTCGGTGAGAATGCGGTATGGAAGGGTCCTGCCATGGAGGATTTGAGCCTCCATTGGCAGGACATCAAAACTTAATAATTTATGAATATTATATTATACAAAGATGGTTATTATTATTATTATTAGTATTATTATTATTATTATTATTATTATTAGTATTATTATTATGTATAGTATATTATATTATTATTAGTATAGGTATCGGATAGGTGAATGGATGAATGAATGGGATGCCTGGGTCTGGGGCCCTCCGTTGTCGGGCCTGCACGGGTGTCGCCTTGTTGGGGGGTTCCCTCTCTCCGGGCCCGTCTCCGGTCCCCCCCGCTGCCTCTGTGGCGGGGCGCCCCTCTGGTCTTGGAGGGCCATTTCGTGGGGGGCGGGTGCGCCTGCCCGCGTCTGCGGCCGGGGCGGCTCTGTCTCTCCGGGCAGGCTGGCCCCCTGCCGGGTGGGGGTCGTTGGCCTGAAGGGTGAGGGCCTCCTGGCCGCGTGTCCGGCCCGGACCGGGTGGCCGGGGATTGCCTGGGTCGCGGCCCGCCGCCGCGGGATCCCTGGCTGCTTCTTCCCGAGGCCCCCCGCCCCCCAGCCGCCGCCGGGGGGGGGGGGCCTCGCAGGCGGTGGGTTGCCTCCCTCCTACTTCTCCCCTCTGTGGAGTTGCCGGTGGCCTGGGTTCCGGGCTCTTCCGTGTCGGCCTCTGGTCTCGCGGGTGGCGGGATTGCTCCCCCCCCTCCCCCACTATAGATACACTTCAGGTGGAGCTTTGTTTGGTTTATTACACACACACACACACACACACACACACACACACACACACACACACACACACACACACACACACACACACACACACACACACACACACACACACACACAGTCATATACACACACACACACACACACACACACACACACACACACACACACACACACACACACACACACACACACACACACACACACACACACACACACACACACACACACATATAGTCACTTAGTCACATGCATATACACACACACACACACACACACACACACACACACACGCATGATCATATACATACACACACACACACACACACACACACACACACACACACACACACACACGCATGATCATATACATACACACACACACACATAGACATACACACTGGCTTGTTCACCTGCATGCTGGCTCTCTAGTTTTTGGGTTTAGGTAGCGGTAGCGATAGCTTAGCTCAGACTGCGATTAGATCTCAAGATTTAGGTCGATTGCTGTTATTGTTTTGGTTGGCTCCGTGCCGGTTTCGTGCTTTGTTTGTGGTTTTTTTTTGTTGCAGATTTCCAGTGCTTGACGTGTGTCTCCGTGTGTTCCTGCTTCCTGGATTGGCAGTGGATGTCGTCACCCCCCCACCCCCCCCCCCCAAAAAAAAAACAAACTGGGTTTGTATGTGTATATTTATGTATGTGTACGCATATGTGTGCGTATATATATGTATATATATTAAATATAGTAATAATGCACATATATACACTTTTGGTTTCTACCGTCATGGTATCAATCAATAATATGTGTGCAGACAAGGTAAAAAAAAAAAAAAAGATATGCAAGCCGCAGATATTTATGTTGTTAGATTAGACATTTACTACATGTACAGAAGGATTTTGAACTGTAAATGATGTACATGTTTGTACCTAAATAGATCCTTTCCTAACAGTGTCTTTTAACACGGCAGCAACTTTGCTGATTAAAACGGGACAGAACCAAGAGAAAATAACCACTATTTATTCATCTATTTATCTGTTTGAAATCTGCTTCTACCTACTTCTATCTGCTAAAGAAGAAGTAACTATTCTTCTTTGCATTTATTTTGTCTTGGTTTTTATTCTAATTCCGGTTAGAGCGCCCGAGTGGTGGAAGAAAAATCCACAGAATAGCCGCACCTTTGTATAAGCCGCACGGTTCAAAACTTATGAAAAAAGTAGCGGCTTATAGTCCAGAAAATACAGTAATTTTAATGAGTGAATATCAAATATTGTGTTTAAAGGAGACATTTTTTTCAAAAAGTTCAATCGAGCAAGTAGCCTTTCTTGTTGTTCAGGATCCTTGAAGTAGCTATCGGTTCACAAAGGTCCGTGATCCTGATTTAGTTGGTGTTGCAGCTTCCAGAACAGTTTGTTCCTCCCGTTTACAACATGGAGCGGCGCAGTACGAGGAAGACAAGGCTTTAAAACCCCTCTTCAGAAAACCTACGAGGGACATCATGGAGGGTTTGTCCAGTTCTTCTTCTACAATCTAGGAACCATATACGGCAGCTTCTACCTTTTAAAGGACCGGAAGAGGAAGACGTTTCCAAGGAATCATTCAGAACAGTTTCACCAACGTGTGATTCAGGTGTTCTGGTGGAAACAGAAACAGACGTGTACAGACTCAACTATCTGTCCAACAGAGACAGTTTCTCTGACAGGAGGAGACTCTGGAGACTAAACTCGACACAGAGACACTGAAGAACCAGAACCAGACCTGAACCCAGGATAGAGAGGTTCAGTGAATGTGGTGTTGAAGGTGTGGAGGAGGATCAGTCTGTCAGAGGAGACGCTGTAGAAGGACAGAGTTCCAGCAGGAACGTCCACGTACACTGCTACTCTATCAGACACTGAGGGAAAGGAGGAGGAAGATGTTTCTCTGTTATTGTGACGGACTTGGTACCGACCGTCACTAGAACATTCCAGACCCCAGGAATGATCGTTCCTTCCAAACAAACAGTGAACAGAGTCTCCTTTTCTGCTGATTCTTCTGTAACTCACTGATACAGAAACTTCTCCTCTCCTCTGGACCTCCCAGTAACAGCGACCCGTCAGAGCTTCTCCACACAGCAGCTGGTACCAGTAATCAAACCTGTCTGGATGATCAGGATATGACTGATTCTCCAACACAAACATCATCTTCCTGTTGTTGTCAGACAGTTGGATGTATTTGTGGACTGTGTTTGTGTCGACGGTGAGTTGACAGGAATCTGATGGAGAGAACAAACAACCCAGTTGCAGTTATTATTGATCAGTTATTGATCACTGATGGACTGATGAACGAGTGATGTGACAGTGTGAAGATGGTTGAATGTGTGAATGAAATAGAAACACACTTACACTTCCTCAGACCTCCTGGTGTCAGCCATCGTTGTCCAGCAGGATCCACCCTGAAAGGAGGAGGAGGAGGGTCAGACCAGCTCAGTCTCTCTCAGGGGTGGGATGTTATTTAGAGGACCATGGTCCTCTAAATAACATCCCACCCCTGACAGGAGTTCGTGGAGTGGTGTGACAGCTCCAAACTGGAACTAAACCCCAGCAAGACCAAAGAGATGGTGGTAACCTTCTCCAGCAGACAGAGGGATCTGGCTGCTGCAGTCACCACCACCATCCACGGGAAGCCAGTGGAGACAGTCGTGGAGTACAAGTACCTGGGCACCATCTTTGACAACCTCCTGAAATTATCTTTCAACACAGAGGAGATTCTCAGGAAGTGTCACCAACGGCTGTATCTCCTCAGGAAACTCAACTGCTTTAGAGTCAGCACTCACATCATGATGACTTTTTACTATGCCTTCCTGGAAAGCATCATGACCTTCTCATTGACCTGCAGGTTCCACTCCCTCAGCATCCAGAACAGGAACAGACTGCAGAGCCTCACTATGCCCCAAAATCATCGGCCTGCCGGTCAGAACTCTGTCTCAGGTTTTTAACCAACAGGCCCTCAGCCAGGCAGATAAAATCATCTATGACCCCTCCTACATACTTCACCCCGTATTTCAGTGGCTCCCCTCCAGGCAGCGCCTCCGTTGCACCGCCTGTAGGACTTAGAGGAGGAGAGCTACTTTTGTCCCCAAAGCTACCCTGCTTTTTAATTCCAGCTGCTAAACTCCATCCCCCACATCCACAGACCTCCCCTGCCCCCCAGCCCCCCCCGGACTACTCCATACTCCTGTTACATTGTTTACATCCACTGTCGACACTTTACACTGACACTTTATATTTTTATTTTTATTTATACCACTACAGTCACTCTATTGTCATTTTTTTTTTGACATTCTTATATTTATATATTTTTTGTACATAACGAGACATGCCCCATTTATCTGTTTATTTTATTCTATTATTCTATTTGATATTTTCAACGTCTTGCTGCTCAGTTGTCTTGCCCCTCGGGGATAAATAAAGTTTGTCTGTATCTGAATTTGAATCTGAATCTGAATGGATGTTTACTGGGTCAAGAACGGCTCAGAGTTGTGAAGTGCATCTATCAGCTCTGCTCCAGATGAGCTGCAGCAGCTCCGTCTGCTCAAAGATCTCTGTTCAAAGCCAGAGAGCCACAAAGATGACGTCCACAACAACACCATGAAGAGTCCAGCACACTGATGTCCTTCTGTATTCCTACCTGAGAGTGTCCAGTCTCCAGCGGGGATCCTCCAGTCCAGACAGAAGCTTCCCTGCTGACTCTCCTGGATGGTTGTAGCTCAGGTCCAGCTCTCTCAGGTGGGAGGGGTTGGAGGTCAGAGCTGAGACCAGAGAAACACTTCCTTCCTCTGAGATCAGACAGCCTGACAGCCTGCAGTACACACAACACAACACACATGCAGAGACTCTGAGAGAACTGCTCTGAGACTGAAGCTGACTCTGTCCTCATGTTCACCTGATGATGGAGCTGAAGGAGAAGTCAGAGGATCAGCAGAAACACTGGAATTCACCCTGAATCCAACAAAAGCTGAGACGTTTCAGCAGTGTTGTGCATGAACGCGTTCATTGAACACATTCATTTCTGTGAGAACGTTGAACAGAATGCAACCCTATTTGCAAATAAAGAACTTGAACGTGAACTTGTTCATTCTGCAGATCATGAACTGGAACTTGAACTGTTCAGATTATGTGAGTTTCAGCTTCACTGTTTAAGTCCAATTATTACGGAATGATCCTCCTCCTCATTTCACCAGCGGGTGGCACGCACAATTAAAATCCTCGATGAGTAGACGACTTTACACTACATTACCCACAATGCAGTGTACACTAGCATAACAACGGGCACCATCTCCATGGCAACGGCGGTCCGAGCCCGGTGCATCTTTACATGAACAGTGAAGAGAGAGACGTTGCAGACGCGGGGTCAGCGAGCCATAGATGATGATCCTTATCATTATCTGCAGGAATTTTACACATCGTCTCCCAAAGAGTCCGACGGTAGAAATCTAACCTTTCTGTGCAAATTATGTCCACCTGCGCTGAGAAAACAAGTCCGAACGTCTGCCTCGTCAACTTCACACGTGAAACGTCATGTGGAGTTAAAGCATCCGTCCAGTGTGAGAAAATATCTGCAAGTCCTTGACAATCAAACAAAGTGATCAGGAAAGACCAAGAAGACCCAACAGCCCCAAACAACCCCAGTCCCACTGCTGCTCCTTCAGGGTTGATTTACCAGCAACAGGTAGACAAACTGATAATGGACTACATTGTTGGAGATTCACAGCCTGAGTTAAGTTGAAAAGCCACTAGGCTTATACATGATTGTTTACAGCAGGGTCTCTAACCCTGGTCCTCTGGAAAACCTGCCCTGCATGTTTTAGATGTTTCCTGCATCATCACACCTGATTGTAATTAATGGCCGTCATCTGTTTGTCATCCAGGTCTGCACAAGTCTGTTAATGACAGAACATCCACTGCCAATCCAGGAAGCAGGAACACACGGAAACACACATCAAGCACTGGAAATCTGCAAAACGCAAACAGAACACGAAACCGGCACGGAGCCAACTAAAACATGAACAGCAATCGACCCAAATCTTGAGATCTGATCGCAGTCTGAGCTAAGCTACCGCTAACTAACCCCAAAAACTAGAGAGCCAGCATGCAGGTGAACAAGCCAGTGTGTATGTCTATGTGTGTGTGTGTGTATGTATATGATCATGTGTGTGTGTGTGTGTGTGTGTGTGTGTGTGTGTGGTGTGTGTGTGTGTGTGTGTGTGTGTGTGTGTGTGTGTGTGTGTGTGTGTGTGTGTGTAATAAACCAAACAAAGCTCTACCTGAAGTGTATCTATAGTGGGGGAGGGGGGGAGCAACCCCGCCACCCGCGAGACCAGAAGCCGACACGGAAGAGCCCGGAACCCAGGCCACCATCAACCCCACTGAGGGGAGAAGTAGGAGGGAGGCAACCCACCGCCTGCAAGGCCCCCCGCCCCCCCCGTCCCCCCCCCCCCCCCCCCGGCGGCGGCCGAGAGGGCCCGCGGGCGGGAAGAAGCAGCCAGGGATCCCGCGGCGGACCGCAACCCAGGTTATCCCCGTCCACCCGGTACGGGCCGGACACGCGGCCAGGAGGCCCTCACCCTTCAGGCCAACGACCCCCCACCCGGCAGGGGGGCCAGCCTGCCTGGAGAGACAGAGCCGCCCGGAGAGAGGGAACCCCCCAACAAGGCGACACCCGTGCAGGCCCGACAACGGAGGGCCCCAGACCCAGGCATCCCAATCATTCATCCATTCAACTATCCGATATCTATACTAATAATAATATCATATACTATACATAATAATAATACTACTACTAATAATAATAATAATAATAATAATAATAACCATCTTTGTATAATATAATATTGATAAATTATTAAGTTTTGTTGTCCTGCCAATGGAGGCCCAAATCCTCCATGGCAGGACCCTTCCATACCGCATTCTCACCGACACAGACACACAATCACGCACCGTTTCCCCCTCCCCGGGGGGATCCAGCACCGCCAGAAGGCACCCCAGGCTGCATGGCGAGCCCCGCCAGGCCCGGGTATCCCGACCCACCCATCCCAGGCCGGTGAGGGAACGCGGGTGATGTAGGACCCCCTCCCGCCCCTGGTGTTGAGTGCATGTGATTAATGCCATAAAAACAGGGAGTGGGAGGGCCAAGTATCGATTTGACACCGACCCCCCCCTCCCGAACTACGTGTCCTTGTCAAATGTATTTATTAAGTGTTGAATGCGCAGTGTCTATTTTGCTGTTAAAACCGTGAGGCGGGGAGTGCCGGGCCACGCGGGACAGTGCCCCCCACGACCCGGACCCCCCCGCCCTTCGCCTATGTGCGTATGAATCGTGTAGGGGGGGAAGGAGGGGGAGCGGAGGCCGAAGCCAGGAAGCAGGACCAGCAAAGCCGGCCCTGATAAGACACCCGCGCCCCCCCACCGGCCATCCAGTAGATGGGGGGTGGCCCTCCGAGCCACCAGTAGAAGGGGGGTGGCCCTCCGAGCCACAGTTCTAACAGTCCACAGTTGAACACTCGGTGGATTCTGACCTGAGAGACTCCAGGTGACAGTCTGGACTCTCCAGTCCAGGACACAGCTGCTCCAATCCAGAATCCTGCAGGTCGTTGTTGCTCAGGTCCAGTTCTGTCAGACTGGAGGACTGAGAGCTGAGAACTGAGGACAGAAGTGGACAGATGTCCTCTGAGAGGTGACAGCCACTCAACCTGCAGAGGAGATTAAAGAGAGATCATGAGGCTATTTAAAAGTTATGTCATTTAACAAAGAAATAAATGATATAACATCAATCAATGCTGATTATTTCAACTAATAATCAATAAGTATTGATCAAAGTGATCGCTGCATTTCTCTTCCTCTACATGTAAAGTTTCCTGAAATGAATCATTGAGGAGAACCAGTCCCACATGAACCTGAACTTAGTTGAACAGTGAATTTAACTGGTTTCCTCCAAGAACGCAACATGTCGTTGTAATTAAAACAGATGTGTCCGTGTTCGTCCCTTACACAACTTTCTTGGAGGCTTTGACCACCGGCAGCAGCCTCCGTAGAACCTCCTCTGAAGCTGAGAACTTCTTCAGGTCAAACACCTCCAGATCTCCTGATGACAGTAAGATGAAGACCAGAGCCGACCACTGAGCAGGAGACAGTTTATCTCTGGAGAGACCTTCCAAAACCCTCAGGAACCGTTGGACCTCCTTCACCAGAGACCGAAGTTCAGTTCATTCAGACAGTGGAACAGGTTGATGCTTCTCTCTGCAGACAGATCCCCAATGATCTTCTTCTTGATGTATTCAACTGTTTCCTGATTGTTCTGTGATCTTCTTGGTTTTGGTTCCAACAGACCTTGTAGGAGGTTATGATTGGTCTCCAGTGAAAGACCCAGAGGAAGCGGAGAACAAGTCCAGGTGTCCGTTTGGACTCTGTAAGGCCTTGTCCACAGCTGTCTGATAGAGGTCGGTCTCTGTGTTTCTTTGTTCCTCGAGCAGGTTGACTCCAGACTTGATGAAGGTCCGATGGACATGAAGAGCAGCCAGAAACTCTGGACACTCAGATGGATGAAGCAGAAGACCTGGTCCTCGTACAGGTCGCTCTCCTCTCTAAAGATCTGGGTGAACACTCCTGAGTACACTGAAGCCTCTCTGACATCGATGCCACACTCTCTCAGGTCTTGTTCATAGAAGATCAGGTTTCCTTTCTGCAGCTGCTCAAAAGCCAGTTTTCCCAGAGACTCCACCATCTTCCTGCTCTCCTGGACTCCAGTGTGGATCCGTCTCAGCTCCTCCGTCATACTTGACCCTCTTCAGTTTGGCCTGGACCACCAGGAAGTGGATGTACATCTCAGTCAGGGTCTTGGGCAGCTCCCCTCCCTCCTCTGGTCTCCAGGACGTTCTCCAGGACGTTCTCCAGGACCGTAGCAGTGATCCAGCAGAAGACTGGGATGTGGCACATGATGTGGAGGCTCCGTGATGTCTTGATGTGGGAGATGATCCTGCTGGTCTGCTCCTCATCTCTGAACCTCTTCCTGAAGTATTCCTCCTTCTGTGGATCAGTGAACCTCTGACCTCCGTCACCATGGAGACACACTCAGGAGGGATCTGATCGGGCTGCTGCGGGTCGTGTGGTGATCCAGAGACGAGCAGAAGGAAGCAGGTTCCCCTGATGAGGTTTGTCAGCAGCACGTCCACTGAGGTGGATGTTCTGGGGTCACTGACGATTGTAGAGTTGTGGAAGTCCAGAGGAAGTCGACTCTCATCCAGACCGTCAAAGATGAACACGACCTGGAACTCTTCAAAGCTGCAGATTTCTCTGGTTTCAGAGAAGAAGTGATGAACTAGTTCCACTAAGCTGAACTTCTCCTCTCTCAGCACATTCAGCTGTCTGAAGGTGAATGGAAGCAGGAACTGGATGTCCTGGTTGGTTCTGCCTTCAGCCCAGTCCAGACTGAACTTCTGTGTTAGGACTGTTTTCCCCGATGCCGGCCACTCCCTTCGTCATCACCGTTCTGATTGGTCCTCCTCTTCCAGGTGGGGGTTTAAAGATGTCTTCCTGTCTGACGGCTGTTTCTGCTCTGACTGGTTTCCTGGAAGCTGCTTCAATCTGTCTGACTTCATGTTCTTCGTTGACCTCTCCGGTCCCTCCCTCTGTGATGTAGAGCTCCGTGTAGATCTGCTCCAGAAGGGTTTTATTTCCTGCTTTAAGGATCCCCTCAGACACATGCTGGGACTTCTTCTTCAGCTTAGACTTCAACTTTTTACAAACTTCAACTAACATACCTTAATGAAAGAACGTAAAGACAGAGATTTAGTGTTTTATGAAGTTCACTCAACAACTTAATTCTAAAAAACAATCAAGATCTGAACATCCGCTGATTAGCTGTAACTTTACGACGAGCTGTCCAATATTGAGTAGATCGCTTTTAAAAACCTCTGAACATTCAGGACGTGGAAGTGACAAGAACATCTGGGTTTCTAGTACCAGGATGTTAGCAATAGAGCCCTGGGGGCTCATTTATAAAAGAGTGTGTAGGATTCATACTAAAAGTGTATGTGCGCTCAAAAGCCAAAAATGGCGTGATAGATGGCTGGAGACGGAGCTGGTGGGCTGGAGACAAGCGACTATTCCCTTGTCTTCCCAGAGATAAAGACCTTCCCCAATCCAAGTAGTTTGTACTAAGTTGCCGCACTACTGTCCAACTTGTTATGTGAAAAGGGAAAAAAAAGCAAATAAGAATTTGTCAGGTTCTCAACCCAAGTAGTTGGAGAAACCGACGGACCAGACCGGAGCTCTAAGTGTCTCTATAGTAAATAGTAAAGGAGCAAATGGGAAGGATGTCATGCTCAAACATGCTCAGAACGACGTAAACTCACCAACATTTATTTAGAGCCACATGTGTAAAATTAACATGTTTCCCTTTAAGTTGCCTTTTGACAATGAATCTGACAAGGCGTTGTTACAGTTTGGTTGTTTTTATAACGAGGCTGCGAAGCTAATTTCCTCTATTTGACCATAAAATGTTTGAGAACAAAATGTGGACAGTTCGCACTGAATATGTGTTTTCCTTTGTCTGTCAAAGTGTAGTAAAAGTGTTCCTGTCTCGTCCTTATCGCATCTACAAAGTCAAAAGGTGCACATGCAGCCGTGAGTTTCTGCATGGCATAGGCAGAACCAACCAGGCTAGCAGCTAAGCCACACAAGCTAGCAATTCCCATCATCGTTTTGGCCAACGTACACTGCTTGGACAAGATTAAAAATTAATACAGCTGACATGATGAGAGCATCTCAATTCTACTACGTCAGATTTAATGTCAGTATCAAGTATCGCAGCAGAAGTGTAGCTGCATATATCACTAGTATCAACAGTCTGGAAAAACTTCATTCAAAGTACCGGCATATCAGATGTCAGCAAATATTCAACATGCTTTATCTCTCGTATTTACACAAAAAAATCATGAAACAATATCTTTACCTTTATCTCTTTTATTCCTCCTCCTCCTTTTCCTGTATTTGTGTAGCTTGTAACCGACAACTCCAGAAATCAAGACCAGCAGCAGCACAACCACCACCACTCCTACAATAACTCCAGTCCAGTCTGCAGCAGAAAAACACAATTAAAATGACAGTTTCTGTGTTTTTGACGTCAGTGATTTGAACCCGAGTCTCAACAGATCACAGCACACATGAAGCTTCACAACTCTCTGTAACTGTTTGTAGCTGCAGTTTCTTAAATCTGTTTCATTGATTTATGACCAGTTCTTGAGCTAAAGTCAGTGACACGAGAGTTCTTTGAATGTTTCCACTATTTACTAAAAAAAAATAATTCAGAATAATTTAGCAACGTTAAAAGTCCTCCATCTATTTTTACTTTACTTCCGGCTCTCAGCGAAGCCGGATGCTTCACTACTCCTCTCCCTTATCTATCTGCCCTGCTACTGCTTCTTGTCCTGTCTCGTCTTCAGAGTCTTTTCTTTTCACTCCTCCGAAGCTCTACAATCTTGTAAAAGTTAAAACCAATGTACATTTGTTACCAATTACAGACCGAAAAATTAGATGCGGATTACTAAATATACGATCATTAAGCTCCAAGTCTCTGTTAGTAAATGATATAATTACAGAGAGCAGGAGTGATATTTTCTGCTTAACAGAAACATGGTTACAGGAGGAAGAGTATGTTAGTTTGAATGAATCGATTCCGCCCGGCTACTTTAATCATCACATTCCTAGAAAACACGGGCCGAGGCGGAGGAGTCGCAGCAATTTATAACTCCCGTCTCCAAACAAAAATTGAACCTAAGTGCAATTAAAGCTGCAAGCAGCGATGAACGGGCCCTCGCACTCACGTCCACCACCCCCCATAAGCATATCAGAATGACACCACCCACGACTCTCTATGTCAAACCATTCAAAAGTTATAGTAGGAAATCGGGACAACCAATCAGAAGAAGGGGCGGGGCTAATTAAGGCCAACGAAGCTTAAGAACTCATTACAGAGTCCCATGACACCACCCATGACTTCCTATGTCAAACCATTCAAAAGTTATAGCAGAAAAAAGGGACAACCAATCAGAAGAAGGGGCGGGGCTAATTCAGGCCAATGAAGGTCAAGGACTCCATAAAGAATCTGATGACACCACCCACGACTCTCTATGTCAAACCATTCCAAAGTTATAGCAGAAAATCGGGACAACCAATCAGAAGAAAGGGGCGGGGCTAATTAAGGCCAACGAAGCTTAAGGACTCATTACAGAGTCCCATGATACCACCCACGACTTCCTATGTCAAACCATTCAAAAGTTATGGCAGAGAAAAGTATTCTAGGGGGCGCTGTTGAGCCGTTAGGCCACGCCCATTAATGCAAACCATGAAATATCACATTTATCACCAGGCCTGGCTTGGTGCAGAATTTGGTGACTTTTGGAGAACTATCAAATATGGACCAATCACATGAAGGGGGGGGCACGCCTTCTGGCGTCTAGCGTCGCCACGGTAACACTTTTGAAAAGTAATGCGTGGTGTCGCAGGATGTAGACGCACATTTTGATGTATAAACACACCTGGGTGCACGTTACGGTTCGGGCTGAATTAACTGCCGAAGGAATGGCATAAATTTCGCCAAAATGACACAATTTATTCAAAATGGCCGACATCCTGTTCGGTTTCGGCCATGGCTCCAAGAGACTTTTCTTTAAGTTGCTACATGATACAGGTGTGTAGCGATTTTCGTGCATGTACGTCAAACCGTATTGTGGGGCTTGAGGCACAAAGTTTTCCGGGGGGCGCTGTTGAGCCATTTTGCCACGCCCATTAATGCAAACCATGAAATATCAAATTTATCGCCAGGCCTGGCTTGCATGCCAAATTTGGTGCCTTTTGGGGAACTATCAAATATGGACCAATCAGATGAAGGGGGGGTGCGCTTGTTGGCGTCTAGCGTCGCCACGGTAACACTTTTGAAAGAGAAAAGTAATGCGTGTAGTCGCAGGATGGAGACACATATTTTGATGTATAACACATCTGGGTTCACGATACGGTTCGGGCTGAATTAACTCTCAAAGGAATGGCATATATTGCTCCAAAATTACGCAATTATTTCAGAATGTTCAAAATGGCCGACTTCCTGTTCGGTTTCGGCCATGGCGCCAAGAGACTTTTCTTTTAGTTGCGACATGATAAAGGTGTGTACCGATTTTCGTTCAAGTACGTCAAACCGTATTATGGGGCTTGAGGAACAAAGTTTTTTCTGTCGAACCAATCAGATGAAGGGTGGGCGCGCTTTTTGGCGTCTAGCGCCGCCACGGTAACGCTTTTGAAAGAGAAAAGTAATGCGTGTTGTCGCAGGATGGAGACGCACATTTTGATGTATAACACACTTGGGGGCACGTTACGGTTCGGGCTGAATTAACTTTCGAAGGAATGGCATAAATTTTGCCAAAATGACACGACTAATTCAAAATGGCCGACTTCCTGTTCGGTTTCGGGCATGACGCCAAGAGACTTTTCTTTAAGTTGCCACAGGATACAGGTGTGTACCGATTTTCGTGCATGTACGTCAAACCGTATCGTGGGGCTTGAGGCACAAAGTTTTCAAGGGGGCGCTGTTGAGCCATTTTGCCACGCCCATTAATGCAAACCATTAAATATCAAATTTTTCGCCAGGCCTGACTTGCATGCAAAATTTGGTGACTTTTTGGGCACGTTTAGGGGGGCAAAAAAGGCCCTCCTTTCGTCAGAAGAAAAAAGAAAGAAAGAAAGAAAAAAAAAATTCCTACAGATACAATAGGGCCTTCGCACTGAAGGTGCTCGGGCCCTAATTATAATACATTTGAAAGCCTCATGCTTGGTCTGAAATTTCCGAGCTTGAAATCAGAGAAGCCAGTTGTGTTAGTGGTAGTGTACCGGCCCCCTGCTGGTGCTTATCTAGAGTTTTTGTCTGAATTTTCAGATTTCCTTTCTGGATTATTGATCAGCACAGATAAATTCATCATAGTGGGTGATTTTAACATTCATATGGATGTTGAAAGCGATAATCTTAAATTAGCCTTCGATTCTCTTCTAGAATCAATGGGTATCTCACAAAAACTCACCTACGGTGTTGAAACTGATGGTCTGTTGGTGTCACCTGTTAACTCCCTTTTATCAGACCATTACTTAATAACGTTTGAATTTAATGTTGTTGATGTTGAAGTGCAAAATAGGAGGTATTATTTTAGCAGATGTTTGTCTGATGAAGTTATTATTAATTTAGGGAGGCCATTGCTTATCTTACGACAGTGCAAAATAGTGAAGCCTCTACTGAAGCAATAGAGGCCAGTGACCTGGGTTCTACCTCTGATGCTGATGTTGATTTTCTTGTTAGTAACACTGCTGATCTGTTGCACTCAGCTTTAGATGAAGTTGCTCCTTTGAAAAGGAGGGTTTCTAGCCACAGGAGCTTAACTCCCTGGTATAATTCAGATATTCGCATGTTGAAACAAAACGTGCGTAAAATGGAAAGGAAGCGGTACTCTTGTAAGTCTGTAGACTCCTATCGTGAATGGAAAGATATTCTAATAGTATATAAAAAAGCCATTCGCAAAGCCAGAACCGCTTATTATTCAACGTTGATAGAGGATAACAAAAGTAACCCACGTTTTCTGTTCAGCACTGTAGCCAGGCTGACAAAGAGTCACAACTCTGTTGAGCCGTGCATTCCTGCAGCTCTCAGTAGTGAGGACTTTATGAGCTTCTTCAACAGTAAAATCACGAGAATTAGAGAAGAAATCAACCAGCCGGTTGTAGGTGTTTCTTCAGCTTTAGCGACTTCCCTAGGCTCTGACTTGTCTCTAGACTGTTTTGATCCTATAGACCTCCCTGAGCTGACTTCACTCGTTAATAGAGCTAAGTCAACCACATGTATGTTAGACCCCATCCCGACTCGACTATTCAAACATATTTTTTCTCTTATTGGTACGACAATACTGGACCAAATCAACCTATCCCTAAGTTTAGGATATATACCACAGGTTTTCAAAGTGGCAGTAATTAAACCTTTACTTAAAAAACCTTCTCTTGACCCAGACACCTTAGCTAATTATAGGCCAATTTCTAACCTTCCATTTGTGTCTAAAATTCTGGAAAAGGCAGTTTCAAGCCAGTTATGTGACTATTTGTATAGAAATGATCTGTTTGAAGTCTTTCAGTCAGGGTTCAGAATGCATCATAGAACAGAGACAGCACTGGTTCGAGTCACGAATGACCTCCTTATGGCCTCAGATAAGGGATTAGTGTCCATACTGGTTCTACTGGACCTCAGATAAGGGATTAGTGTCCATACTGGTTCTACTGGACCTCAGATAAGGGATTAGTGTCCATACTGGTTCTACTGGACCTCAGATAAGGGATTAGTGTCCATACTGGTTCTACTGGACCTCAGATAAGGGATTAGTGTCCATACTGGTTCTACTGGACCTCAGATAAGGGATTAGTGTCCATACTGGTTCTACTGGACCTCAGATAAGGGATTAGTGTCCATACTGGTTCTACTGGACCTCAGATAAGGGATTAGTGTCCATATTGGTTTTACTGGACCTCAGTGCTGCTTTTGACACTATAGATCATGGCATTTTGCTGCACAGGTTAGAGCATGTTGTTGGGATTAAAGGGACAGCTCTACGTTGGTTTAAATCATATCTATCTGACAGGTTCCAGTTTGTTCATGTACATGAGGTTTCTTCAGAACAGTCAAGGGTCTGTTATGGTGTTCCACAGGGTTCAGTGCTAGGGCCAATCTTGTTTAGTTTATACATGCAGCCATTGGGAAGTATAATCCAGAATCACGGCATACACTTTCATTGTTATGCTGATGATACGCAGCTCTACTTGTCTATGAAGCCGGATGAAACAGAACCGTTAGTTAAACTTCAGGCATGTCTTAGGGACATCAAGGACTGGATGTCCAGAAATTTCTTGCTTCTAAATTCAGATAAAACAGAGGTTATCATTCTTGGTCCAGAGCATCTTAGGAAGGGACTAGATGGTGTTGCGATGGCTTCCAGTGCAACTGTGAGAAACCTTGGTGTTGTTTTCGATCAGGATTTGTCGTTTAAACCATATGTTAATCAGGTTTGTAAAATAGCATTTTTCCATCTCCGTAATATTGCAAAGATTAGGAAAATCCTCTTGCAGAGTGATGCAGAAAAACTAGTTCATGCGTTTGTATCTTCTAGACTAGATTACTGTAATGTGTTGTTAGCAGGATGTCCAAGTAATTTGCTGAATAGGCTCCAGCTGATCCAGAATGCAGCAGCACGAGTACTGACAGGAATTAGCAGGAGAGACCACGTCTCTCCAGTGTTAGCGTCGCTCCATTGGTTACCCGTAAAATTCAGAATCCAATTTAAAATTGTATTACTTGCGTATAAAGCCCAAAATGGCTTAGCTCCACATTATTTGCAAGACCTGATAGTGCCTTATGTTCCTGTCAGAGCTCTCCGTTCTCAGAGTGCAGGTTTACTCGTAGTTCCTAGAGTATCTATATGTAGATTTGGAGGGCGGGCGTTCTGCTATCAGGCACCATTACTATGGAACCAACTTCCAATCTGGGTTAAGGAGGCTGACACCACCTCCACCTTTAAAACTAAACTTAAAACATTTCTGTTTAGTAAAGCCTATAGTTAGTGTTTAGTAAACCTCTAGCTGGTGTTGGTAAATCTCTAGGTAGTGTAAACTCTAGTGTGCCAGAGTCATTCCTGTAGTTTCTTGTGCTGGCCCCCCCTTCTCCTCCCTTTTCTCTCTTTTGTCCATGTTGCAGCATCCTTTGCCGGACACCGGAACCTGCAGCGTGGGAGTGAGAGGGGCAGGGTAACGGCCCAGGCAGGCGGGGGAGAGGTTTGTCCGTCAAGACTCCTCTCCCTGGCCCTGCCCCTTCTCAACCTTTCCCCGACCCTGCACCCCAACCTGGGACTTGACGATTGGGCCGGAGCTTCAGGAGCTGCATGCTGGCCTGCGGTCCCCACCCCCGGTCATCCTGTTGCTGCTTCCACCTGCCTGCTGTGCTGTTGACGTCCCCGACCCCCAGTCTGGCCCTCGGCAGGAGGGTCCCCCCTTATGATCCAGGTCCTGGTCCAGGTTTCTACCCCCTTATGATCCAGGTCCTGGTCCAGGTTTCTACCCCCTTATGATCCAGGTCCTGCTCAAGGTTTCTTCCCTCCTAAAGGGGAGTTTTTCCTTGCCACTGTTTGGCTTAAGGTTTTTCTCCCACTAGGGGAGTTTTTACCTGCCATTGTTTATGTAATAACTGCTCGGGGGTCATGTTCTGGGTATGGGTCTCTGGAAAGCGTCTAGAGACAACTTTTGTTGTATTAGATGCTATATAAATAAAATTGAATTGAATTGAAAATTGAATCATGGAATTGATTAACTGGTCTCTCAGCACAATTGACCAAATTTTTGCGACGAGAAGTGAGGGGGTGAGGGAGCCCTCCTGCCCCGATGGGCCATTTTTTTCTGGATACACAATGGATTCCTGGAAACAGTGGAAGCCTTTATGCATCAAGATCTTATCAGTTGAGGATGTTGAAGATGCCTTCATAATTGGATTTATGATAGCAGGATTTCTCCTAATTGGAGCGGGGGGATTCCTCGTCTATCGACAAATGCGCAAGTCTGTGACAGCTGCATTGGCCCTCTCCGAGCTGCCTGACGTCACTGAAGGGATAAGCGCTGCGACTAACACTCTGACTTGAACGCTGTTGGAGCAAGGCCGCAAGCTGGATGCAGGCTTTTGCAGGCTACCGGCAGTCTTTGAGCTCATTGACAAGATGGAAAAGAACTTGGAGAAGTTGGAAGCTCGGCTTGGCGGGAATTGATCACAAATTCGTCTGTTTGGAGTCGCCATTGAGGAACCAGAGACTCGAAGGTTGACGGAAAATTACTGCTCTGCCTGTTTTTTTAATAAAAATTGTTGATTCTATAACCTGACCTTGACACAGCGGTTTGGCTGATCGCTGTAGTCACAATCTTCCTGGTGGAATGTAAACAGGTGACTCTGCCCCCGGAATAACCCCCCCCCCCGACCTGCCCATATCATATACCCATAAGCTTATGATGCTGTTTTGTTGTGTGTATGTTGCTTTTCTGTGCTGAGGTGTTTTTTTGCAGCTTGACACTAGGTAATAATACACAGTGTGAAGATGCCTTTTTTTCTCTCCTCCTCCATCCCAGTGTCATCCTTCCTCTAAAAATGGCGTCCGTATTAACGGAGCCATCGGTGTGAACCGGAGTCAAGTTCTCTTGTCTGATTTATGTCTGACCTGGCAATAAAGCTTTTTCTGATTCTGATTCTGATTATAGCAGGGAATAGATGCAGTTGTGTGACTCACGGTCAAAGATTGTTGCTCTGACGATCTACATCACCAACAATTTACTGCTGCAGCAGACTGATGTCATGCCGATGTTCATACCATCAGTTCAACTTTTGACATGAACATAACCAAACAGGCAGCACTCTTTCCTTTTAACTATTCAAATTAAACATGAGCCATGACCAAAACTAAACTCTTAATAACTTATTCTGGCTCTAACACTTTTAACCGTCTTACCTTTTGGTATGTGAAGAAAGGTGTATTTCACGTATGTTTCCTCTTCATCCCTGAGTTCACATCTGTATGTTCCTGTCTGGTCTGAAGATAAATCCTTCAGAAAGAGACTTCCTGTCTCTGATACAGCCTTCACGTGCTGCTTCCACCTCTCCGAAGGTTTGTAGAACCCTTTATCTCCGCTCTGTGTCAGGATGATCTCTTTGTGGTTAAATGTCCAGATGACATACCTTATTGGATAATTGGCGGTTGAGCAGGAGATTTTTCTTTGAGTGTCTGATCCACTTATAACAGCTGAAATGACAGTAAACAAGACATGGAATGATGGAAACCCAAAACGAAAGAAAACCGAACATCAGTTGTAAAGGACAAAAGTTTCCGTAGACGACATGAACAACTCATCAAGGTCTTCGTGGCACTGAGAGCCACCACATAAACATTTAAATGTAATTTCTACCTGGTCGAAGCAAAGTGGATCTCCTGCTGTTTGCTGGAGTGCTGACGGTGCAGATGTAGTCCAGGTCAGTATCTCCGTCTGAGAGGACCAGAGAGCTGCTGATGCTGTAAAGCTGCTGTTCAGTCTGCTGGACTGTTGGTGGGTTCTGCAGGTTCTGCAGGTTCTGCAGGTTCACGCTGGATGGAGGATCGGTGGTCCAGGTGAGTCCCGGTTCAGGATAGATCCCCTCTGAACTGCAGGTGATTTTATTTTGTACCTGTTCAATGTTGACGTGCTGGACTGGAGCTGGAGGACAAATATGCAGTTGTTAATGTTGTTCATGTCACTGAAACCCTGTTTACTTCACATGCTTCAATCTCGGTTGCGAAAGTACTTTTCTGGTCATTCTTTCAAAGTTAAGGTCAAATTTATTTATATTAAAAACAACCAAGGTTTACCAAACTGCTTTTACAGCTAAAATAAAACAATATCCTGTAAATGATTCCACCTCAAACTACATCAGTTAAAGCACCACGAAAGATGATATATAAAGACAAGAGGTCTAAATCTCAACTTGAATGTAATGTCAGCGAGTAGAAATGAGTGTTCAGCAGAGATTTAAATGCAACAACAGTTTGAGTTGTTCCAATTCACAAATAGGGAAATTGTTCCAGGAAATGGGACCATCTACCAAAGAGACCCGGTCTCCTCTGAGTCTTTATCTGGGAACTGCAAGGACCATCTGATTGGATGTTGCGTCCTGAGATATAAAGATGAATATAGTACCAGCACATTTAAAACCTAAAAAAACTAGCAATAAAATCTTAAAATCTATTCTAAAATGGAGAGGAGGTCAGTGAAGGGATGTCAGAACCGGAGTAATATGCTCACATTTTCTGGTTCCAGTTTAGAGCTGAGCTGCAGCGTTCTGGATTTACTGAAGTTGAAAGATTAACTGATCTAAACCAGCATACAGGAATTACAGCAATCAAAAAGTGTAGCTATAAAAGCATGTATGACTCTTCCAACATCATTATAAACATAAATATGGCTTCACTTTGGTCGTAACTGGAAGAAGTGAGTTTCCAGGCTGAAACCATCATCTGCATCCCATCACTTCACTGCTGAGTGGGCCAAAGCCCTCCCAGTCCACCAAGTACTGGAAACCCCGTCCCCTACGACGAACAGCGAGCAGCTTCCGAACCGTCCAAACAGGGTCACCATCTGCAAGGACCCGAGGGGTCCGAGGCGCGCCCGCCTCGGGACTGGCCTCGGCATCCGCACGCTGAAGCTGCGGCCCGGAGAAGTTTCTCAGATCCGAGTCCATGACGCCTGCGCGCTCATCAGCCATAAGAGCCGAGTGGCTGGGAGAACCCCTGCAGGATTGATCTGCCCGTGGGACCCCCGCAGGACTGAGCAACTGAGCCGAAACGGAGCTCTCCCACACCGGGAAAACCCCGGCAGAAACCCGATCACCCCCGACAGAGCCCGCAGCCCCAGATCCGGAGACCGGGAGGCGTGATGCATACTACTATGTAACGCCGGCAACCACCGGTATTATTGTTTGCTTATTTTGTGGCACCATTTTCCACCAGTTATTCACGGTTTAAATGCAGTGTTTGTCATCCGGTCTGATTGCACGTGGCGAGGGCGACGCCATCTTTAAATACCACAGGGCCCCGCCATCTTTAAATACCACAGCCATCTTTGGCCGGCCACGTGCAGTCACGTTGTTTTGAACCACAGAGGTGATCGTGTTTATTATTGTTTTCGATTTCTTTTCATTCATGCAGCTTCATTTTTAATTCTTGGATGTGAATAAATGCTGATTGATTTTAATGAGAAGTTGTTTGTGATGTTTTATACAAATTCTGGTCACAATGGCTGTTTGACAGAGCTAGAGCCGAACCGTAACGCCTTCAACATTATTCCCCAGTAATAACAGCCCTTACTGTGTTCTAGTGGAATAATATCTATTTCTGAGACTGATTGCTGCTGTAAAAGTTATCATTTTTCCTGGTTAAGGCCCAGGTGGTGCCCCATGCAAAATCAAGTCATTTTGATAATTCAATTTGATAAGTAATCTGCCTTATTAATTATTATTATTATTATTATTTTTTTTTTTTATATATATTTTTTTATCCCCGATTTTTTCCCATTTTTTCACCCAGTGCTCCTACCTAAGTGACAGTCCTGGGCATTGCCATCCTCTACCAACCCCGGGAGGTCCTGCACTGAGCTCAGGTCTCCTCCTTAACCTGAGGAGTGAGCAAGCCGCATCTTTTTACCAGGCAGGATTCTCCGGCCAGATCCTCCACACCCCATCTGGCGCTCCGGTTGGCCAGAGGGGGCAGTATAGCCCAGGACTGGTGCATGTTTTTGTGAGGGTAGAGAACATTAGCTACCCAAGGGAACACGGGGAGAACATGCAAACTCCACACAGAAAGGCTCTTTCACCAACCCCACCCAGGGTGAAGGTTAAGTCCCACCCAGGGTGTGGGCACAGAAGTCATGGGGGAACTACCACGCACTTCAGCGCCCCCGGCGGGAATCGAACCCAGGACCTTCTTGCTGTGAGACGGCTGCACTACCTGCTGCGCCACCGTGCCCCCTGCCTTATTAATTATTAATAATTGTTGAATAAAATTATTAATAGTTCTTGATAACTGAACAGCGCTACCTGTGTGGCACAACACTATGGAGAGCCAGAGGTGCGCACCAGTAAAAACGGACCTTCTCTGCAGCCACCTGGGGGACCGTACTGGTCTCCAAAACTAAAATAGACTTAGGACGCTCTATTGTGGGCCAGAGCTGTCTCTCCTAAGGAGATCTGGACGAGATCTGGACGAGAGCAGACCGTCTTGTTCAGCGGGAGACGCGTCGCTCCAGGACGCTCAAGGAGACGCTCTTGTTGTCACTTACCTGGAGAGCGCTGGAGAACAGTGAAACCATGCTTATTTATTTGTTCCTCTTTTTGGGCATGGTACTACGTGAAGATCTGTACGTTCTGTTGTGGTTTGAGTAATTTTTCTGTTAATTAAGATTTGGAAGCATGATTGGAGGACTGGTGCATGTTTGTCTTATATCATGGACTGCTGGGACATTTGCGGGCGTTGCATTTGTCATTGGATAACTTTGTTTCATCGTTGAGAGGGTTTCTTTTGTTGCTTCAGTGAAGATGAATGGAAAATTATCCTTTTATGTGAACTGCTTGAGTTGCAAAAAATGTCCCTCTGCAGGCTGTTGTCAAATCTTTGCAGGTGTTTTTTTTCCTCCCAAAACTCTGTTTCCATGTAAACGAGAGGCCAGGACGCAACATAATGTTTGGGTTTTACCGTCTCAGCGTCGTCCAGTAAACAGGCCTTAAATATTGAAAAGTAAAACCTGTACTGGAAACACTTATTCAGACGTATAGATAATCCAGTTTATAGTAAAAGTCTGGTGTAAATGTGACTTAATCGGTCAAATTAAAGATATCAAAATCTAGTTTCCAGCCATATTTGGTCTCATTTATATGACGTAGTTGTAACACGACTTAATCACTATGCATTACTGCATTAAAATCAGGGCTTTACCTCTGAATAATCATTTGAATTATCCGTTGCCTTCTTGTTCTTCTGTTGACTGTTTTCACAACAGCGATGGTTACAATTATTTGTACAAAACTAAAAAGATTTTTGTTCATATTCTTCAATACATGTTCAATATTTGTTCAAAGTTAAGATCTTTATTTTTGTTGGAAGAGAAGTCTCGCAGGATGAGATACAGAGAGTTACGGATGTGGAGAGAGAACTAGGAGAGTTACGCTCATAAAAAGAAACACCAATGGAAACATCGACCCCCACAGCAGTTTGAAAAAAGTGTAAATTCCCTCAGAAACTGTTGTATGGGCGTTACGAGTTTAGCAGCTATTTTAACTTTGTATCAGCTATTTTATGTCTGAGACACATCTCGGTGAGTTAATGATGTTCCTTTAATATGCTAATAAGGAAAATTGTGTTTCATTGTTCCTGCAACAGTAAACATCTGTTCTATTCTGTTTATTACAAAAAGCCAACCTGAGCAACAGACTCAAATATCTGAATCTGTTGAGGTTTTTATTCTCCACATACCGATCACATTCAGGTTGATGAAGTTCTCCTTATTTCCAATGATGGTGCTGATGTTACACACATATCTGCCCTGGTCCTGAACCTTCACTCCTCTCAGCAGCAGGGAAGCGTTTCCTCTGGAGATCTGGTCCTCAAACAGAGATGTTCTTCCTCTGAACCTCTGGTGCTGCTCTCTCAGTCGGTCTTGTTTGCGATAGTAGGAGTGAACCCGGGACTCTGGTGGAGTCTCTTGAATCCAGTGGATGACAACGTCATCATGAGCTGTGAAACTGCAGGGTAAGATACAAGTCTTGTTGACCTGACAGGAGACCTCTGTATCTGCAGAAACATCAGATGAAGATTCAGAAGAAGACATTAACAGGAAACTCAGCCACTTTGAGGAACATGCAGTTGTGTTATGTCTTCATTAAATGTCTGCACATAAAAAAGCTGATAGAATAAAAATGACCGGTCATAATTATGAACTTTAATGGAGGTTTTATTTTACCTACATAAAATATTGTCATGCAATTGTTAACATAACAACTAGTTGTCCAACTGATAAAATCAAATATTCTGTTTTTCTTTCTACGTTTGTTTCCATCCATCCCTGAGAGAAATCATTTATCCATCAGCCAGTCAGAATATAGTTCCAGTCTGAACAAACACGACTTCCATGTGAAACGTTTTCACTGTCAATTCAGAATATCCAGATAACAATGATGGTTATTATTATTATTATTATTATTATTATTATTATTATTATTATTAGTGCCACGGCTTGCGCCAAGTGGCACGCCTCCTCCATAGCTATGCAATAGCAATGGAGGAGCAGTGCCTCTTGGCGCAGCCAGAGGCACTATTGTTATTGTGTGGATTTAATCTTCTTATTAGTGCCACGGCTGCGCCAAGTGGCACGCCTCCTCCATAGCTATGCAATAGCAATGGAGGAGTAGTGCCTCTTGGCGCAGCTTTGAGAAAACGCGAAAAGTAAAAACGTAGAAACGTGCGCCTTAAACGGGAATCATGTGCGATGACTTTTATTAGCGATTAGCGAGCACGTTTTTGCGCAACGTGCAAAAACGTGCGCTTTTGGCGCCATCCGGAACGCATTGCGAGAAATTTGGGGCCTCACCACTCGCACAGCGTTACTCGAAAAATTCTGAACCGATTTAGAAAGTTGTAGGCCCTGAATTTAACTACAGTGCTGTGGATTTTGAGGGCGATTGCACAAATAGTTTTTGCACGAAGTGCAAAAACATTTCCAAATTTCCAAACTAATGGGGAACTGTTTTCCCATGTATTTGTATGGCCCCATTAAAAGCGGATGGGAAAGTGTCGAGAAAAAAACGACAAAATTCACCTTTTTCCTGAGTCATCTAACTTGCTCATACTTGCACGTAGAATTGTCATTCAAACTTCAAAACGGAGGAAAACTTATCTTCTCTCCAAACTTGAAACAGTTTTTTCCGAAAATGTACACTTTTCAAGATATGAGCTCTCAAGCGAGGACTGGAAATCACTTTTTTGTCAAATCTAAAGTGTAGCTCTAATTTTTTAGAGTGGGAGGGACAGTAAAAATTTGACCTTAATTTTTTATTTGTAACTCGAGCTCACGGCCGAACCGTGAAAGCTAGAAAGATAATTTTTGGTCAGAATGTAGACATAGATGTTGGGATTCATAAAATGTGACTTTGACAGGCGAGGTATGCACAAAGTTTAAACGGGGAGGCATAAAGCTGCACCAATTCCAGCCTCAGTCCCCATTCACTGCAATATAATCAAAAGTTTTCTTCTAAAAAAATCTCACTTCGTTTTCAAACTGCCGTTACTAACACATTTAGTAGATATTAGATATTAGTAGATATTAAGGAATATCTGAATAAAACTAAGATTGTCAGAATCTGCCGGGTTCTGTGTCTCTCACGATGTCTTTGTTATTCTGCTAGGAGCTATGGTTTTCTCACAAATCGGAGTTATTTGAGAACTTGTCACAAGGCAAAAGCTGGGGTTTTCTCACAGCAAACCCGGAACCTTCCTCATTTCGAGGTTCTTGTTGCCCCTAGCAACCAGAACTCAGCTGTTGACTGATTAAACTGAGCCAGACTGGTCACATGACTCAGTCAATACAGACTTCATATACTTTAACCTATTACCTATATATATATAAATATATACATTTGTATATTATTTGACATACAGAGTAATGGGTGGTGTCATTGGACTCTGTATCGAGGCCTTGACGTTCATTGGGGCAAATTAGCCCCGCCCCTTCTTCCGATTGGCCGATATGTTATAGTCCAATATCTTTTGAATGGTTTGACATAGAGAGTCATGGGTGGTGTCATTGGACTTGGTATTGAGTCCTTGACGTTCATTGGTGCAAATTAGCCCCGCCCCTTCTTCTGATTGGCCGATATGTTATAGTCCAATAACTTTTGAATGGTTTCACATAGAGAGTCATGCGTGGTGTCATTTGACTCTGTATCGAGTCCTTGACATTCATTGGGGCAAATTAGCCCCGCCCCTTCTTCTGATTGGCAGATATGTGAGTCCTTCACCTTTATTGCTTGCAAAATTTACACAAATGTGCAGCAGCCCGCCGTGGCACTCTCGAAATGTCTGAGAGGAAATTGTCTAGTTAGTGCCACGGTTGCGCCAAGAGGCACTATTGTTATCCTGCGGGTTTATTAAACTTATTCATTTTCCGGACAAAACTTCAGCGCGTAACTGGTCCCGCAGCTTTGAGAAAACGCGAAAAGTAAAAACGTACAAAACGTGAGCCTTAAGCGGGAATCGTGTGCTATGACTTTTATTAGCGATTGGCGTGCACGTTTTTGCGCAACGTGCAAAACGTGCGCGCTTACCCCCATCTGGAATGCATTGGGAAAACTTTGGGGCCTCACCACTCGCACACCGTTACTCGAAAAATTCTGAACCGATTTAGAAAGTTGTAGGCCCTGAATTTATCTACAGTCCTGTGGATTTTCAGAGCGATTGCACAAATAGTTTTTGCACGAAGTGCAAAAACATTTCCAAATTTCCAAACTACTGGGGAACTCATTTTCCCATGTATTTCTATGGCGCCATTCAAAGTGGATGGGAAAATGTTGAGAAAAAAGACAAAATTCACCTTTTTTCTGAGTCACGTATCTTTCTCATACTTGCACATAGAACTTTCATTCAAACTTTTCACTCAAACATTCAAACGGGGGAAAACTTCTCTTCTCTCTCCAAACCCCAAACTGTTTTTTCCTAAAATGTACACTTCTCAAGATATGAGCGCTCAAGCGAGGACTGGAAATCCCTTTTTTGTCAAATTTAGAGTGAAGCTATAATTTTTTAGAGTGAGTGAGAGAAACAGTCAAAAAATGACCTTATTTTTTATTTGTAACTCGGGCTCACGGCCAAACCGTAAAAGGTAGAGAGATAATTTTTGGTCAGAATGTAGACATACGTTTTGGGATTCATAAAATGTGACTTTGACAGGCGGGGTATGCACAACATTCAAACGGGGGGGGGGGGGGGCTAACAGCCACGCAGGGGAGGTGTTCCAGGCATGTCCCTCCTCCTCCCTAGGGAGGTGTTCCAGGCATGTCCCTCCTCCTCCCTAGGGAGGAGTTCCAGGGAGGTGTTCCAGGCATGTCCCTCCTCTTCCCTAGGCAGGTGTTCCAGGCATGTCCATCCTCCTCCCTAGGGAGGAGTTCCAGGCATGTCCCTCCTCCTCCCTAGGGAGGTGTTCCAGGCATGTCCCTCCTCCCTAGGGAGGTGTTCCAGGCATGTCCCTCCCGGAGGAGACCCCGGGTGAAGACCCAGGACACGCTGGTCGTGTGTTTGGCTGCTAGTGTATTTGAGACTCAACGTACTTCCATGGTTATTCATTTCAAATCAACATGCAAATAACTGTAGTCTTGTCCAGCGAACATCTGCATCTTTTGAGTGAACTTGCCGTTCAAAAGTCCCTTTTCATTCTCCATCTTTCCTCGCTTTTCAAAAAAGTTCAAACAGTAATCCACCATACTTTCCCTCAAGTTACGGTGCCGTCGACTGCCAGAAATTATATAATGCTTGTTTTTGTTTTCTTTTTTTATCCTGCGCGTTAATCATGCGTTAAAAAAATTGTACACATGCAGCCCTCTAACATCTGCACTGCACTTTACAAATATCTCATTCTTCATCTGAATATTCCTGGATACCGTCATGTGAAAAAGTGGGTTCCCCTCTTTAATCTTGTATTTACACAAAATGTAATAAAATAATCTTATATTATTGGATAAATAAAACCTCAAATGAACAAGAAAAAAAATGTATATATATATATATATATATATATATATATATATATATATATATATATATATATATATATATATATATATATATATATATATATTAATTAAATAAATATATGTGACATATTTAAAAAAAATCATATGTATTATATCAAAACTGCACATATATATGCTTTAGGTTCTTACCAGCATGGTATTAACCATTAATATGTTTGCAGACAGGGGAGGGAAAAAAAACAAAAAGAATATCCAGATGTGTAACGTAAAAACAAGCCACACGGGAACCAATGTGATCCAGAACTTCATCATCAGAACAGCATCATCACCAAGTTAGATGAAGAGATCAAAACATTAAAACGACAACAGAACGTCCGAGTAAATCGTCCTGACTACAAACAAGAACTCAACATAAAATATCACTGATTCCTGTTAGGATCCTTCTCTTCAGGCCGGTGAGTTCAGACGTCTCTAGTGACTGAAAACACGTTTAAAAATATAGAAACAGAAAAACACATTTGTTATTTGAAGGTTGGACCACTCCAGTTCTTATTAAATGTTTGTCTTAAAATAAATTAAAATATCTTTGAACAGCCTCCAGCTGATGTAAACTACTGCAGCCAGGGTTGTGATGATCAGCAGGAGACTTCATATTTCATCTACCATCTTCCCTTCGGTGGTTTTATTTAAATCATAATAAACATTTTCTCCTTCCATATAAAACCTTTAAGAGCCGAGCTCCTTCTGACTTTAAAGACTTAATCCTTCCATATTATCATTATTAACACAACACTTTGCTCTCATAGGTTTTCTGAAGAGGAGTTTGACAGCAGTCTGGCAGTAAGAGTTAATTATTAATAATTAACTACAATTTTATCTGTTAATGTAACTTTACTGTAATTTTTTACCTTGACAGTTATAATTATAGAACCCCCCCGAACACAACCACTACAGCCCCAAACCAAAGCAGCAAGAGGGGACGAATGGGCAGCAGGGCATGCCCACATCAAAATTTCCTGAAATTTTCTAGTTATTATTATTATTACTTTGCATTTTTCATCCCATCCCATCTTTTTCGAATTTTGACTTGTCAATACATAAATAATCGATGAGCAGGATTCGTATTTTTCCTGTAAAGGTATAATGACTCCTTTTTTCCGACCAAACAAAAACAAATCTACATTCAAACCTCCTGACAAACAAGCTCCATGAAAACTAAACACTACATCAGTAAAACAACACGAGGGATTTCTGATAAAAATGCTGAAATAAATAAATTAAAAGGTACATTTTAGTATTCTTTTTGTTAGTATGATGTTCTTCTTGATATTTGCATTGTTAAGTACCTCTGTTTTTGCTAAATTGTTTAAAATAACCAACCAACATCTTCCTACATCGTATACGTAGGTTATTTTGGACTTTTATTCAGAGCCAGAGACGCATCACTAAAGTTTCAACTTTCACTGCATATTTATGGATTTAATAAAGAAAACTGATGTTTACCCGTCTTTTCTATCCAAACTGGCAATAGTTAACTGCTTACTCACCATCATTAGAGAAAACCGAGGAGCCCAAAAACAGACCATAAAGCATAAAAGTGATGATTCTGTTCATGTTCTTTATGTCCCTGCTTCAGTTGGACGGTTAGTTCTGGATAGAAGTATTTCTGATTATTTCCTGCTTTATCAGTCATTTCTCCCTCCTGGCGGAGAGATAAAGTTCCTCTTTCGTTATCATCGTGGACTCAGTTTGGCGGGCGTGTCCTGTAATGAAATAGGCGTTTGAGTCGTAAGGAAGTTTGTCTGCGTGTGGTTGTCGTTCTGAGTTAAGTTAGAACCGCAGACCCTGTAACTGTATCATTGATACATTTACAGATGTTAATGACTCCTGTACTTTTTGTAACAATGAAACAGAAACATCTCTGCATTTATTTTTTCACTGTGACATATACAAACATTTTGGAGTGATCTGGAGTTTCATTTTTTCAATGCTGCTAAATCTGTTTATTTACTTAACATTAAAGATATTGGCCGGGTTTCCCAGATCAGTTAAGTAGTTCTTAACAGCGAAAGACTTCTTTCAAACCTTCTTAAGGAGCCTGTGAAAGAAAATCGCGTTTCCCAGAGTTGCTCTTAGCTTAAGTATCTCTTTCATTAAGAAGGAAATGAAAGATGCTGCTGACCCAGTCTTTACAACCATCTTAGTGAACAAAGACTCACAGATCCAGCCGCGTCGGGCAAATCAATATCACACCAAGCAATGAGATATTAAAACAATGCACCCCGCACAAATTTTGATCTATTTTATACTTTAGATTTATATTGTTTAGCATTTATTGGTGACAGCAAAGGGGGAAAAAAAAGAAAAATAAGGAATAACAAGTGTGTTCCTGTATATGCTTTATGCATTACGCACAAATAAAACGATCATCATGAATATCATTTATTTGATAATTTGGCTGCTATACAGCATGTTCTCGCTGCAAATCAACCGCGTCGCCGTGCGCGAAGCAGAACTGTTTTTATGAACGCATTTGTGCGTCAGCACTTCAATCCCCTGGACGTGCTGTCGGACCGGGCTGTCCAGGCAGCCGGTACAACGATCCTCCTGCCCGAGCCCGAGCCCGAGCACCTATATGTGTGATGACAGGGAAGCAGCAGCTGAAGAACAGGAGCCTTTGATGAATCATTCATTACAGTCTCAAATATAATCAATGGTGTCGGTTTATATTAAAGATATTTTTGCCCAGAAGAAAAAAGAGCGAAGACAACGACCCATAACTATTTTCTTCTCTTGAAAAAACCCACCTGCACCGCGGGGTTTAGGATAAAAAGACGCTGCAGCGCGAGTCGGGATACATCAGCTCAGAAGAGCAGTGGAATACGTGCGAGGCGGTTCTGATCTCCGCAATTAGAAGCCCTCTATAATTGTAAAAAGAATTTCACTTATCACGGGTTCTTTTTGGAACATAACCCCTGCGAAAAACCAGGGATTGCTGTAATTCCACGTTGCGATTTGCGAAACTCGCCTTCTCTTGGCTCATGACCGTGATGTTTTTGAACGCACACACACGCCCACCACGTTTCCTCCCGGTCTCTGCGTGTGGGGAAAAAAAGCCTCACTGTAGCCAGAAATAACGGAGTAACGCACCGTTTGGATGAAAAAGGGTCATTGAATTATATTTATCATCTTAATTTTTCATTATAACACACAGGCAGCAGTGAATTAGTGCGTTAGGCAGCAGTGCTGCTGTGAAAATGCGCTGATAGTGATCGGTGATCGATTTGTCTGGCATCGATTGATTTGGTTTCAGAACCGGACAGCTGCTCCAAAGAGCTTCTGAAAGAGCGAAACTAAAGAACGGTGTTAAGAAGTCATCTGGGAAACACCCGTATCTTAGGGTTCTCTCTTAGTTCAAACCTTCTTTGAACCTCTCTTAAGTCCTTAAGAGAGGTCGGATCTGGGAAACCCGGCCATTATTTGTTACTTTGATTATCCTAAAGATCGTGCTCTTGAAAACCTATCACTCCTAAATTTGCCCCTTTTCTACTAGAATTAAATTATCTCATTAAATCTCTTGATAAACAACAAAAAAAGCAATATATTTTTAATCAATTATGAAAAGTTTTTCCCTGTTTCCTCTGACTAACCTTTTATTTATAACTGTCTTGACCTTTCCTTATTGTTTCTATGCATCTGATTCTATTCCTCACACCTGTTTTATTCTGCTGTATAATTAGGGCCTGAGCACTGAGGGTGCGAGGGCCCTATTGCATCTGTAGGAATTTAATTTATTTTATCCTCGTTTTTATTTTTCCAACGAAATGAGGGTTTTTTTTCCCCCTAAACGTGCCCCAAAAGTCACCAAATTTTGCACCAAGCCAGGCCTGGTGATAAATGTGATATTTAATGGTTTGCATTAATGGGCGTGGCCTAACGGCTCAACAGCGCCCCCTAGAAAACTTTGTACCTCAAGCCCCACAATACGGTTTGACGTACATGCATGAAAATCGGACACACCTGTATCATGTCGCAACTTAAAGAAAAGTCTCTTGGCGCCATGGCCAAAACCCAACAGGAAGTCGTCCATTTTGAATTAATCGTGTCATTTTGGAGCAATTTATGCCATTGCTTCGGCCGTTTGTGTTGCCTCTAATGAGAAGTTCCTGATTGGCCTGGAAAGGTGCCGTCTTCACCCCTGGATCCTTCCAGGTCGTCCTGGAGGGACTCCCACCACAGCTGGAACATCTGGTCTCCTTCCAGACGCAGCAGAGACACAGAGAAGGAAGAGAGGTTGCCCCCCCCTACTGACCGGGCCCCCGAGGACCTGAAAATACCACCTCTTCTGTGCTGTTTCCCAGACAGCTCAACGTCTTTATCTGCTGATGAAAATGACATGAAAAATGATGCTGACATCCAGTTAAATGAAAATGCTTTATTCAGCCCCGCCCCCACAAGACAAATACTGAATACATCTCGGTGAAACAAAGTGCAGGATTTCCCAAAACCGGTACAGCAAAGCGGGCGTAACAAGAGAAAAAACACCTCTGACCAGCTAATTATATAAACGGGAGGTTTTAAAGTGAAAACAGTGATGGACGAACCATTAATACAAAAAGTGCAGACACGGAAAATCTCAAAGTTTCAAACAGATCGGATTAACTTTGTAAATGAATAAAACCTGAAATCTGCAGACGGTTGAGCTTTTTGTGATTGTGTAGCTTCAAGTTGTGGAGATTTAGGAGGAAACTGTTCCTCTAAGCAGACGACACCATCCTGTACGCAGATGACACCAGCCTCTACGCAGATGACACCACTCTGTACGCAGATGACACCATCCTATATGCAGATGACACCACTCTGTACGCAGATGACACCATCCTATATGCAGATGACACCACTCTGTACGCAGATGACAGCATCCTCTACGCAGATGACACCACCCTGTACGCAGATGACACCACCCTGTACGCAGATGACACCCCCCTTTTACGCAGATGACACCACCCTCTACGCAGATGACACCACCCTGTACGCAGATGACACCACCCTCTACGCAGACGAAACCATCCTCTACGCAGATGACACCACCCTGTACGCAGATGACACCAGCCTCTATGCAGATGACACCCCCCTCTACGCAGATGACACCAGCCTCTATGCAGATGACACCCCCCTCTACGCAGATGACACCAGCCTCTACGCAGATGACACCAGCCTGTACGCAGATGACACCAGCCTCTACGCAGATGACACCAGCCTCTACGAAGATGACACCACCCTCTACACAGATGACACCCCCCTCTACGCAGATGACACCAGCCTCTATGCAGATGACACCCCCCTCTACGCAGATGACACCAGCCTGTATGCAGATGACACCACTCTGTACGCAGATGACACCCCCCTCTACATAGACAAAACAAAAAGGAGGCGTTTCCTGTTCTGGGCAAAGCAGCTCCTCCCACCACCACGAGACGTCCCTACGACAAATCTCTAATGCACCTAAAAGCTCAAAACGTCACGTTTCATGACATTAACACTTTATAAAGCTTCAAAACAAACGTTCAGCCCCTGTTTGGCTGGAGCAAAAACCTGCAGGTGAACTTCCACAAAATACACAGCAGCAATGACCGGATGTTGGGAGGATGATTTCTGGAGATGAGACGTCTCCATGACGACGATGAGCAGATGAATAATGCTGAGTTATGTAAGTAAACTAAAGCCATCTGATTCTCTTTTGTCCTCGCCGCAGCATCGTTTATCTGGTCTGTTATGATCCTGCAGGTCTGGTACTTCTCCCACTCACGATCACTTCTCCCGGGGAAGAACGACGTCAACAAGTCGCATCAGTCGCATTCAATCATCCTGCTACTAAAACACGTGAAACCGATGTCGTTCACCGGCGTTTCTCCACCGCAGACGATCTGGACGTCTCCACGTGATCCTAGTCCGGCTGTAGCTCCGCCTACATCACACGACTCCGTTCTCTGAGCGTTTGAAAGCCTACACGATGGCGTCCAGAAGCAGTTTCTTCACGTCTGTTGTCTCCGCCCCCTGCAGATCAAAGGTGGAGCTCAGCCTCTGTGTGGTTAATCCCTGTGCAGATGTTACAGCCGATGCGTCTCCGTCTCATCCCGGGTCACATGAGCATGAAGGTTGGTGCCGAGGGACCAGTTGTACAACAACTATTAATAAAAGATTTACATTCATTACTATTGCAGAGTGGACGGTCGCGGCAAACAGAAGGAGCCCTGTAGCACCCTATAATGTAATAATTTATACCCTATAATGTAATAATTTATACCCTATAATGTAATAATTTATACCCTATAATGTAATAATTTCCTATAATGTAATAATTTCCTATAATGTAATAATTTCCTATAATGTAATAATTTCCTGAAAATGTAATAAAATTTGCACTTAACTCAATCGAAAATGTAATAAAACCCAATAATGTAATAACTTCACCAATAATGTAATAAAATATCCTGACGAATATTGTAATAACATTTTTACCAATAATGTAATACCTTATTACGTTTTTGGGAATTTATTACATGGTACTCAAAGTCTGTAATTTAACCCAATAGTCATTCTGGTGTTTCAAATCCAGTGTATATAACATTCTTAGATTCTTAAAACACAAAATGTAGAACTCTGGACTGAAAATGAAGATATATATTACATTATTTGTCAAGTATTACATTATCAGTTTTGGAAAATAAGAAAAAGACCCACCTGAAAATGTAATAAATTCCCAATAATGTAATAAGGTATTACATTATCGGCAAAAATGTTATTACAATATCAGTCAGGATATTTTATTACATTATTGGTGAAGTTATTACATTATTGGGTTGTATTACATTTTCAATTGAGTTAAGTGCAAATTTTATTACATTTTCAGGCGTTATTACATTTTCAGGAAATTATTACATTATAGGGTGAAATTATTACATTATTGGGTGAAATTATTACATTATTGGGTGAAATTATTACATTATAGGGTGCTACAAGCCCCGTCAGCTGCCCCTGATCCAGGGTCGGTTGGTGGAGGTGGAGGTGTGTGACGGGACGTCTTTGTTGATGCCCGTCTGGCCGTCGCTCTGCCGACGTCTCTGGTTACATGTCTGTCCAATGATGTCCAGAGGACGTTTCTCCTGCAAGAACCTGGAAGCAGGACTGCGGTCCATGAACCTCCACCTTGACAAACCAGTGGACCTCTGGAACCGTGTCCTCTGGAACCATGAGACCATATTTGGTCTTCATGTTGATGAAGCATTGTGACAGCACGTGGTCGACCGGAATGTCAGCTTACTACCCTCTGCAGGGACAACGACGCCTTGCAGGTTGCCCCAGCCTCATACCCCCGCTTGACCCATTGTCAATCAAGTTCCAGCTTCCTACCCCCTGCAGGGAAGACGACTCATACCCCTGCACCCCTGCTTGAGCAAGTTCCAGCTTTCCGAGGACCCCTGCGGGGACGAGGACTTGCAGGCGGCTCCAGTCTCATTCAGTGCTCGAGACACATTGTCACGCAAGTTCCGGCGTCCTGAATCCCTGCTGAGACAGGCACCGTGGAAGTGGCTTTGACTTCCAGCCCCTGCAGAGACGAGGACTTGATCCATGGAGAATACCATATATGGACTTCCTGACTCCTCAGGGGGTAGTCCCAAACTGAAAGATCACTTCTTGTATAAAAACCCTGTTGTAAAATCTCTCTTGGTCGGCACACCAACTCTGACACGATCTGTGTAGGTCTGCTCACCTCCGGCTAAATAAAACTCACTACTCACAAGCGGACTTCTGAACTGGTTTTGATAAATTCCTCAACAATGTCCAGAACCATGTTTGGAGGAAACCAGCAGAACCACCTCAGACCAACTGGTGGTCTGGACCTGGACGCCTGTCAGTCCCTGATGGACCATGAACTCCCCTGTAGACCAGATTCCTCTAGAGACACATGAGGCCACGGCGTCCACATGCTGAACTGGTTTGTTGGTTCTCTGGTCCTGTGATGTGCTTCTTTGACGACGAGCGCCATCCAATCAAACTGCAGCACGGGCAGGCGGGACGTTTCAAAGCAGCGAAACTCCTTTGTGTCGTGAGCAGGAAGAAATTTGGTTTATGGGACGACGATGGCGTCTCGTATTCTAACTGAATTGGTGTAAAAACCTTGTAGATATATTTTTGGAGCTAAAACAAACAAGTCTCCAGGATCATCTAATCAACGTTACGCTGCAGAGTTAAAGGCCTTCTCCGGGTCTTTCACCATGCTGCTGATGAGGCCCGTTTGGGAGTTTGTGCTGTTCTGACTCATCAGTCTCATCAGAGCCGTCTCCTGAACGGCGCCGTTAACCCTCCTCACGGGTAACTCCACCCTCAGCTTCTTCCAGAAGTGGGACGACAGCTCTCTGGACTTGTTGCCCTTCCATTGAACCAGCGCCAGGGCCACCCGGGCGCTCCTCAGCTCCCTGACCCAGCCCTGCCTCTGGACCGGCTTGTACTGGACCAGGATCACCCGCAGGTGTCCGCCCAGTGCCATGCCGTCGATGCCGGCCTTCAGCTCCAGCAGGGCCTGGGAGCCCTGGGAGGCGTAGTCGGGGCTGACCACCACCAGGAGGCGCCGGCTACGAGCCACGAAGCTCAGAGTCTCATCTGTGATGGCTGCGGGAGAGAGGAAGGACGGAGGGATGAACGGATGGACAGATGGATGAAGTACCTGGCAGATCACCTGGCCAGGTGGAGGAAGCGAAAGACGGGTACTCACTGCCTCCGGGAAGACTGTCCCTGTCGAAGATGCAGACCGAGTATCCGAGCTCGTTCTCCAGAACGCTGCGCAGCGTCGACAGAACAAACTGCTCCTCCTCGCTGTTCCTCGCGTACGAGATGTAGACGTCGTACTCCTTATCATCTGTACGCAGACACCAGACAGCCAGGGTTTAAGCAGGGGGCAGTTAGTGGAGAAGTATAAATCCGGCTTCAGAACCACCAACGGGCTAGTGTTTGTAGCATGTAGCACCTGCCGGACGTCTCACCTGTGTGCCGCTCGTCGGTGCCGAACCAGGATCGGTAGAGCAGCAGCAGCTCCAACCAGAAGACGTGATACACCACGAAGAGAAGCAGCATGAGCACCAGAGTGACGCCGAGTCCACAGCCCAGCTGCACGGACGGCAGCGACACTGACGAAGGAAAGAACAAACACACACCAGCAACGTTACAGCGACAACAGTTAACCAAAGTACTCACAACAAGTCAGAACTCATAAAAAGGCATAAAAATTATAAAATACATCTGAAGCATTTGAGATTATCCAGCTATCGTTACCACCATGTTAATGCCGAAGATATAAGACAAGCTGTCATTAACATTTGCCAACTAACTAACTAACTAACTAACTAACTAACTAACTAACTAACTAACTAACTAAGGATGCTAACTTTTGAAAAATATTTACAATAAAATTATAAAGTTTGATAATATTTAAATTAGGGGCCATCCTCCTAGTTGATGCTAATATTTACACTAGCATTATGCTAGTTTTGCTAATATATCCATTAAGGCTATGGTCCTTTGTTGATGCTAATATCTACACTTTTATTATTGCTAGTTTTGTTAATATTTTAACTAAGGCTATCATCCTAGTGGATACTAATATCTTTACTAGCGCTATGCTAGTTTTGCTAATATTTAAACTACGGTTATCATGCTAAACTACGGTTATCATTCTCTCATTTTCATAGTGTATATTTATATTTCCTGTTTCTTACTTAGTTTTTTACATAGTCTTTAAAAGTGTGCACTTTTATGGAGCTGCTGCCTGATCTCATTGTATCAAGGCTTTCTATTCTATTATATTCTAGTTGATGCTAATATCTACACTAGCATTATGCTAGTTTTACTAATATTGAAACAAAGGTTATAATGCTAGTTGATGCTAATATTTACACTAGCATTATGCTAGTTTTGCTAATATCTACACTAGCGTTATGCTAGTTTTGTTAATATTTCATCTAGGGTTATCATGCTAGTTGATGTTAATATTTATACTAGCGTTATGCTAAGGCCATCATCCGATGACCAATGAAGCAGAAGACCCAAACGCAGCGGACAGGAAGTCCCGGGGTGTAACTTCCTGCCTGGGGCGGAGACTCTCACCCTCCTCCTGCAGCTGGAGCCGGCGGCTCTGGAAGCCTCTTCCGTTCCTCACAGAGCAGTTGATCTCCCTCCTCAGGTCCTCGGGCTGGACGTCCCGGATCAGCAGGACGCTCTCTCGTTCCACGTCCCCGTAGTCGTAGGACACCACGGTGCTGCAGAGACACCTGCGTTAGAACCCTGATGTAGCGGCGCCGGCCTCAGACTGACCCGGGTACCAACAGACCAGTTCTTCTGGACGAACCGGTCCCCGGGACGCTTCCCGTCCACCGTCCACCACATGTCCCACGACGAGTCGCTCTGGATCACCGGGAACAGGGCCTGGCAGACCAGCTGGGCGTCCCCGTCTGGCAGGGAGACAGGGATGGGTGAGTGAGTGAGTGAGTGAGTGTGTGTGTGCTTATGCACCAACACTTGATGCTGAACATAACATAAAAGAGGACTTCTACCGGGCACTTGACACCATCTTACAGAAAACCCCAATAACAGACAAGATCATTCTCTTGGGAGATTTCAATTCTAGAGTGGGCAGAGATCACCTGGTATGGAAGCAAGTCATTGGCCAACATGGACTGGGGAAAATGAACAACAACGGGCTTCGGCTCCTCTCCCTCTGTGCAGAACACCAACTGGTCATTATTAACTCCATCTTCCAGATGAAGAACAGGTTCAAAACAACCTGACAACACCTCAGTTCAAAACATTGGCACCTCCTGGACTATGTAATTGTCCGGCAAAAGGACAGACGGGATATTGTTACCACTAGAATCATGCACGGAACAGAGTGCTGGACCGATCATCTCATAGTCAGGTCCAAACTTCTCATGCACATTCAGCCCCGTCACCCTAGGACAGCCCCAAACAAGAAATTCAACTGCTCAGCATTAAACAGCCCCAACACCAAAGACAATCTCCGTCGGTTCCTTGCAAGAAACCTTGATCATATCCCTGAGGAACCCACTGACTGGCCAGCCCTGCGTCATGCCATCCGTAGTGCGGCTTCGACAGCGCTTGGACAGTCAAGGAAACGTCACCAGGACTTGTTTGATTGTAACTCGACTGAAATACAGTCACTCCTTCAAGCCAAACACCATGCACATAAAGCCCTCCTGTCCTGCCCTGGATCTGCTTCCCTTAAAGCCACCTTTGTTGCAGCAAGAGCTGCGACTCAACGTGGCCTCGGGACCATGGAAGATAACTGGTGGGTGCAGAAGGCCAAAGAGATCCAAAACCTTGTAGACTTCAATAACACCTAGGGATTTTATGATGCCATTAAAGCCCTCTACGGCCCTAGGAAGCCGGCAATAGCCCCTTTCAGGAGATCCTTGGCTCCTGGGCAAATCATTTTGAGACTCTCCTCAATCACACAAACCCTGTCGACCTTGACATCCTGGATGGACTGCCAGACCTGCCACCAATCGAGCACCTTGACTCCCCACCAAAGTTTTGTGAGACCGTCAAGCCATCAGAGACCTGAAGAACAACAAAAGTGCAAGACCTGATGGCTTCCCGGCAGATGTTTGTAAGAACGGCGGGTACCTCCTCACACGCCGCCTACACCTCTTGATTACACATAGTCTTGTGAGAGCCCCCCACAAGACTGGAAGGATGCCAACATTGTGGTCATCTACAAGAACAAAGGTGACAGAGCTGTGTTCCCACACAGAGGTGTGGGAACAGTCGTGGAATCTCCCTCCTCTCCATTGCAGGGAAATTTCTGGCAAAGATCATGCTGAAGCGCCTGGAGCACATCTCGGAAGCTTCTCTCCCAGAGACACAATGTGGTTTTCGGAAGTCTAGGTCGACCACCGACATGGTCTTTGTCTTAAGGCAGCTACTGGAGAAGAGCAGGGAGAAGTGCAAATACCTCTATATAGCCTTTATTGACCTCAGCAAAGCGTCTGACACCATAAACCGTGAGATGCTCCCCTGCATTCCCCCAACGTCCTGCTCCCCTACATTCCCCCAACGTCCGGGCTCCCCTGCATGCCCCCGACGTCCGGGCTCCCCTGCATTCCCCCAACGTCCTGCTCCCCTACATTCCCCCAACGTTCGGGCTCCCCTGCATTCCCCCAACGTCCTGCTCCCACTGCATTCCCCCAATGTCCGGGCTCCCCTGCATTCCCCCAACGTCCTGCTCCCCTGCATTCCCCCAACGTCCTGCTCCCCTACATTCCCCCAACGTCCGGGCTCCCCTGCATGCCCCCGACGTCCGGGCTCCCCTGCATTCCCCCAACGTCCTGCTCCCCTACATTCCCCCAACGTCCGGGCTCCCCTGCATTCCCCCAACGTCCTGCTCCCACTGCATTCCCCCAATGTCCGGGCTCCCCTGCATTCCCCCAACGTTTCTGTTCCCACTCATGAACACACCACAAGGGGAAAACAACTTTTAAAGGGAAAGAAGAGGAAACTAAAATGTACAAGTTTCAGTGTAACCTGCAAAGGTCCAACAATTTGTAATGAGCTTGGTAGTGCTATAAAAGAGTCTGGATCTCTCTCAATTTTAAAAAAAAGATTAAAACAAAAATTGTTATTAAATTATGTTTCTTGTTAAATTTTGTATGTACCAATACCTGATGTATTATTTTTATAAGGATATCTTTGTATCTAGGAGATCTTGTATCTGTATTTGTGTTTTTTAATTATTTGTAAATAAACTCAATTCAATGTTCAACGTCCGGGCTCCCCTGCATTCTCCCAACGTCCTGCTCCCCTACATTCCCCCAACGTCCTGCTCCCCTGCATTCTCCCAACGTCCTGCTCCCCTACATTCCCCCAACGTCCTGCTCCCCTACATTCCCCCAACGTCCTGCTCCCCTACATTCCCCCAACGTCCTGCTCCCCTGCATTCTCCCAACGTCCTGCTCCCCTACATTCCCCCAACGTCCTTCTCCCCTGCATTCCCCCAACATCCTGCTCCCCTGCATTCCCCCAACGTCCTGCTCCCCTACATTCCCCCAACGTCCAGCTCCACTGCATTCCCCCAACGTCCTGCTCCCCTACATTCCCCCAACGTCCGGATTCCCCTGCATTCCCCCAACCCCCGGGCTCCCCTGCATTCCCCCAACGTCCTGCTCCCCTGCATTCCCCCAACGTCCTGCTCCCCTGCATTCCCCCAACGTCCAGCTCCCCTGCATTCCCCCAACGTCCTGCTCCCCTGCATTCCCCCAACGTCCGGGCTCCCCTGCATTCCCCCAACGTCCTGCTCCCCTGCATTCCCCCAACGTCCTGCTCCCCTGCATTCCCCCAACGTCCAGCTCCCCTGCATTCCCCCAACGTCCTGCTCCCCTGCATTCCCCCAACGTCCGGGCTCCCCTGCATTCCCCCAAAGTTCTGCTCCCCTTCATTCCCCCAACGTCCGGATTCCCCTGCATTCCCCCAACGTCCTGCTCCCCTACATTCCCCTAACGTCCAGCTCCCCTTACATTCCCCTAACGTCCAGCTCCCCTACATTCCCCTAACGTCCTGCTCCCCTACAGTCCAACGTCCTGCTCCCCTACATTCCCCCAACGTCCTGCTCCCCTGCATTCCCCCAACGTCCTGCTTCCCTACGTTCCCCTAACGTCCAGCTCCCCTACATTCCCCTAACGTCCAGCTCCCCTACATTCCCCCAACGTCCAGCTCCCCTACATTCCCCCAACGTCCTGCTCCCCTGCATTCCCCCAACGTCCTGCTCCCCTGCATTCCCCCAACGTCCTGCTCCCCTGCATTCCCCCAACGTCCTGCTCGCCTACATTCCAACGTCCTGTTCCCCTGCATTCCCCCAACGTCCTGCTCCCCTACATTCCCCCAACGTCCTGCTCCCCTGCATTCCCCCAACGTCCTGCTCCCCTGCATTCCCCTAACGTCCAGCTCCCCTTACATTCCCCTAACGTCCAGCTCCCCTACATTCCCCCAACGTCCAGCTCCCCTACATTCCCCCAACGTCCTGCTCCCCTACATTCCCCCAACGTCCAGCTCCCCTGCATTCCCCCAACGTCCGGGCTCCCCTACATTCCCCCAACGTCCTGCTCCCCTGCATTCCCCCAACGTCCTGTTCCCCTACATTCCCCCAACGGATGTGCGGCTCACGCATCGGACGCAGTACGGACCACCAGGGTCCGGATCCACGGTTGTTCTAGCGACCACCAGGGTCCGGATCCGCGGTTGTTCTAGCGACCACCAGGATCCGGACTCGCGGCTCCTCTACTGACCACCAGGGTCCGGACCCGCGGTTGTTCTAGCGACCACCAGGGTCCGGGTCCACCCACCTCGTCTGACGCTGAAGACCTGGTCTCCGTGGGGACGGAGGATCACGGGGTCCTTGGACAGGTTGTGGTACTCTGGCGGGAGAGAGGCGGGTTTACCGGCAGGAACAGGGTCGGCCGGCGCCGGACGGGTCTGGACTCACGGACGGCGGTCTGGACTCACGGTTCTGGATGGCGGTGACGTTGATGCTGCGGGTGAAGTTGAGGGCCCGGTTCCTGCGCTGGAACTGGACCGTGCAGACGTAGAACCCCTGGTACGGGACCAGCATCACCCAGATCCGCAGGTGGGGGCCCTGCTGCTCCACGTCGTGGCTCAGGAACTCCCCCTTGCATATCTGGGGGGGACAGGGTCTAGTTGGACCGGGTCTGGTTGGACCGGGTCTGGTTGGACCGGGTCTGGTTGGACAGGGTCTGGTTGGACAGGGTCTGGTTGGACAGGGTCTGGTTGGACAGGGTCTGGTTGGACAGGGTCTCGGGTTCAGCACATAAAGGACGGGGAGCCCTTACCGACAGCTCCGGTCTGGTGTGGTACCAGGACACTCTGGGCGGGACGTCCCCCATCCTGGCGGCGTCCTGCAGGTCTGGACACTCCAGCGTCTGTCCCTGCTGAAACGGGACGGTGACCTGGACCGGCGCCGCGGCGACCGGGGGGACGCAGTCGGCCAGGGGGGACACCTGGTCCCGGCGCCGCACCTTCAGACGCATGGACATCTTGCTGGAGGACGACTGGTTGCTAGGAGACGGGAGGAGGACAGAGGACGCTCCTGAATCCGTACGGACGTCCCAGGTAAATTATCAACATAGAAACATGGACACGTCCCCTGGGACGTCTCTCAGGCGTCTCAGAGGCGTCTGAGACATCTCCAAGGCCTCCCAGACGTCTCCCAGACGTCTCTGAGGCGAGAGAAGTCTCAGAATAAGAATAAATAATAACTAGAAAATTTCAGGAAATTTTGAAGTGCCACGGGACTACTGCCGGATGATTGCGATTTTGATGACATTTCCTATAACCATTCAAAAGTTATTGCAGAAAATGGGTAATAGGCTAACAGAACCACTAAAAGAACAGCTAACGGGACCGCTAACAGAACCGCTAAAAGAACAGCTAACGGGACCGCTAACAGATCCGCTAACGGAACCGCTAACAGAACCGCTAACGTGACCGCTAACGTGACCGCTAACAGAACCGCTAACGTGACCGCTAACGGAACCACTAACGGAACCGCTAACGGGACCGCTAACAGAACCGCTAAAAGAACAGCTAACGGGACCGCTAACAGATCCGCTAACGGGACCGCTAACGGGACCGCTAACGTGACCGCTAACGTGACCGCTAACAGAACCGCTAACGTGACCGCTAACGGAACCACTAACGGAACCGCTAACGGGACCGCTAACGGAACTGCTAACAGAACCGCTAATGGAACTGCTAACGGGACCGCTAACGGGACCGCTAACGGGATTGCTAACGTGACCGCTAACAGAACCGCTAACAGAACCGCTACCAAAACTATTAACAGAACCGTTAACGGAATTTCTAACAGGATCGCTAACGTGACCGCTAACGTGACCGCTAACGTGACCGCTAACGTGACCGCTAACGTGACCGCTAACGGAACCGCTAACGGAACCGCTAACGGAACCGCTAACGGAAATGCTAACGGGACCGCTAACGGGACCGCAAACGGGACCGCTAACGGGGCCGCTAACGGGGTCACTAACGGAACCGTTAGCGATTAACGTTTAGCGTTAACCGTTAATTCTCCTAGAATTCTGAGAGACACCTCAGACGCTAGAGATGCTCTCAGGTCCCAGGACTCAACCCCCCGACGCGGCGGCGTCTCACCGCAGCGTGCAGATGTACAGTCCGCTGTCCTCGGGGAGGGCCGGGGACAGAACCAGTCTCTCTCCGTCCCTGCTGATCCTGGAGCTGCGGGACAGAAACAGAACCGGATCAGTCCAGAGCAGGGGTCGGCAACCCAAAATGTTGAAAGAGCCATATTACCCAAAAAAACAAATATGTCTGGAGCCGCAAAAAATGAAAAGTCTTGTATCAGAATTAGAATGAAGAAACGCATGCTGCATGTTTCTATATTAGTTAGAACTGGGGGAGATTTGTTTTTTCATTATGCACTTCAAGAAAAAAGTCAAAATGTCGAGAAAAAAAGTCGAAATGTCGAAATAAATGTTAAAGTACAATCTCGAGAAAAAAGTTGAGAAAAATGTCAAAATGTCGTGATTAAAAAGGAAAGGCAAAAGTAAGAAAAAAAGGAAAAAAAAGGAAAAAAGAAGAAAAAGAAATAAAGGAAAAAAGAAGAAAAAAAAGAAAAAAAGGAAAAATAAACGTCAAACATTTTTAAAAAAGCTCCAGGAGCCACGGCCAAGGCGGCGCTAAAGAGCCATGGGTTGCCGACCCCTGGTCCAGAACCTCCCACTGGAGGTCCGTCAGAACCAGGTCCAGGTTAAAATAATCTCTGACATTTTAAAATCCTCTTGATCCTAAAGTCTGACTACTGGGAGATATCAGTTCACTAAACATGACTTATCATAAAAATACTTTTGCACTGCGGCAAAAATTTGTATTTTAAAAAACTGGAAATCAGAAAATTCCCCAGAAACCCAAACAGTGGATCAATGAACTTTGTATCGAATGGATGAATGAATGGGATGCCTGGGTCTGGGGCCCTCCGTTGTCGGGCCTGCACGGCAGGGCTCCAGACTAACTTTTTTCACTAGGAGCACAGTAGCCCCTAACTGAAAATTTTTAGGGGCACAATCAGAAATTTTAGGAGCGCACATCGTTTATCGACACGCTAACCAAATTTTTACATTTCCACTACATTTCAGTGTATTAGTAATACGTATTTCATAATAGATTAATGAATTACCACAATGTGCTGTTTCAAATGCAGTGTTACATTTTATTGTGCACTTTTAAAGATGCCGCAACATAAAGTAAACTGACAGCACCATTGCTGTCATTATATATATATATAAAAAACATACATTCACATGATAAAAAAGTGCTTGGTAACAAAGTGCTTAGTAACCTTTCAGCCATGAATGTAACTGTTAAACACAGTACTTAACAAATGTACAAATATTGGGGGTACTGGCCAATAACATTTCCCTACTTGTGTCTTTACTAAAACCCTGAACTTACACCAGTCGACCAAATTCACTGATTCACTCAAATAACTAAGGATCTTACCAAGAAATGTTCTTATTTCTAACCTAAAAATGCCATTACACCTGATAACACACATCACTTAAAAGGTTAGGTGTTTTTCCCACATGTTAAAATTTAACTTTCATTTGTGTCAAGCAAATTTTAAGTTCTAGTTACGTTTTAAGTTAGAGTTTTGGCAGTGTTCAAAATAAAATTATGAGACCTGCTGTATTGGAGAACATTTTCTTTTTTTTTTTTTTTTCTTTACCGGGTGAAGGCTGATTTATGGTTCCGCGTTGCAACAACACAGAGCCTACGCCGTAGGCTACGGCGGCGGCTCTGCGTCGATTTAAGGCGGAACCATAATTCAGGCGGGGAACATATCGGAGAACAACCAGAAGAATATAGAGTGGATTAAAAATAAAAGTTAAGCACTGAGCTACATGTGTCTCCCGTCTGGGCCATTGCAGACTCATTGCCTGAGCAAGATGTTACTAAAACCAAACATACCCGCCGTCTCTTTCTTTTATGTGCGCGCCGCGGCGGCAGCGAGTTGTGTCGCATTAAATGTGGTCCGGGCGTAATACCTGCTTTGAGCTGGTGAAATTAAACGAAAAAAATAAATAAATAAATAAATAGATCCCCCAACTCATTCCCTTTCACACTCATTGGCCTGCAAATATGCGGGTTCATTGACGCACCCCTTCCATGGTTAACGTGTAAAAAAAAAAAAAAAAAAAAAAACACTGGCAAATTTACTGGTCGCACGTGTGCGAGTTGACATGAAATTCAGTCGCACATACTCAAATTTTGGTCGCAAAATGCGAGCATTTGGTCGCAGTCTGGAGCCCTGCTGCACGGGTGTCGCCCTGTTGGGGGGTTCCCTCTCTCCGGGCCCGTCTCTGGTCTTGGAGGGCCACTTTCGTGGAGGCGGGTGCAACTGCCCGCGTCGGCGGCCGGGGCGGCTCTGTCTCTCCGGGCAGGCTGGCCCCCTGCCGGGTGGGGGTCGTTGGCCTGGAGGGTGAGGGCCTCCTGGCCACGTGGCCGGGGATTGCCTGGGTCGCGGTCCGCCACTGCGGGATCCCTGGCTGCTTCTTCCCGCGCCGTGGGGGCCCCCTCGGCCGCCGCCGGGGGGGGGGGGAGGGGGGGCCTCGCAGGCGGTGGGTTGCCTCCCTCCTGCTTCTCCCCTCTGTGGGGTTGCCGGTGGCCTGGGTTCCGGGCTCTTCCTTGTCGGCCTCTGGTCTCGCGGGTGGCGGGGTTGCTCCCCCCCCCTCCCCCACTATAGATACACTTCAGGTGGAGCTTTGTTTGGTTTATTACACACACACACACACACACACACACACACACACTTTGTTGCAGATTTCCAGTGCTTGACGTGTGTCTCCGTGTGTTCCTGCTTCCTGGATTAGCAGTGGATGTCGTCACCCCCCCCCCCCCCCCAAAAAAAAATAAATAAATCACTGGGTTTGTATGTGTATATTTATGTATGTGTACGCATATGTATGCGTATATATATGTATATATATTAAATATAGTAATAATGCACATATATATATACCTTTGGTTTCTACCGTCATGGTATCAATCATTAATATGTGTGCAGACAAGGTAAAAAAAAAAAAAAAAAAAAAAAAAGAACTTTGTATCGTATAAAACTCCAGAAAATATACTGTATTCTGTTTGAAAAAAAGCCTAGAGACTTTGACCTTATTTGGGGAGCCTTTTTGAATTTTTTGCCTTAATTGGACTAATGATCTGAATCATCTACTGCATTAATGAATGTGTTTTTTCAGGACTTGATTATTTACATTATTATACATTTTATTATTTATTTATTTATGTTTATGTTTTCTTTCTTTCTTATTATTTTTATTTATTTGTTTAATTATTGTTATGAAAAGTTAAAAAAGGGGAAAATATTGATATTTCTATTGTTATTGTAAATCTTTTTTTTTCTTATTGCCCTCAATAAATATATCTAAAATAAAAAAAGAACCAGGTTCAGGTCTGGACTTTGACCGAGTTGTTCCAGAACCTGGATTGTTTAATCTGGGGTCACTTCCTGTCTCGTGTAAGTAACACGAGACAGGTAAAGTTCAGTAAAGTTCAGTAAATTTCAGGAAAGTTCAGTAAAGTTCAGTAAAGTTCAGTAAAGTTCAGTAAAGTTCGTACATTTCAATAAAGTTCAGTAAAGTTCGTAAAGTTCAGTAAAGTTCAGTAAAGTTTGTAAAGTTCAGTAAAGTTTGTAAAGTTCGTAAAGTTCAGGAAAGTTCAGTAAAGTTCAGTAAATTTCAGTAAAGTTCAGTAAAGTTCAGTAAAGTTCAGTAAAGTTCAGTAAAGTTCAGTAAAGTTCGTAAAGTTCAGTAAAGTTCGTAAAGTTCAGTAAAGTTCAGTAAAGTTCAGTAAAGTTCAGTAAAGTTCAGTAAAGTTCAGTAAAGTTCAGTAAAGTTCAGTAAAGTTCAGTAAAGTTCAGTAAAGTTCGTAAAGTTCAGTAAAGTTCGTAAAGTTCAGTAAAGTTCAGTAAAGTTCAGTAAAGTTCAGTAAAGTTCAGTAAAGTTCGTAAAGTTCGTAAAGTTCGTAAAGTTCAGTAAAGTTCAGTAAAGTTCAGTAAAGTTCAGTAAAGTTCAGTAAAGTTCAGTAAAGTTCGTAAAGTTCAGTAAAGTTCAGTAAAGTTCAGTAAAGTTTGTAAAGTTCGTAAAGTTCAGTAAAGTTCGTAAAGTTCAGTAAAGTTCAGTAAAGTTCAGTAAAGTTCAGTAAAGTTCAGTAAAGTTCGTAAAGTTCAGTAAAGTTCAGTAAAGTTCAGTAAAGTTTGTAAAGTTCGTAAAGTTCAGTAAAGTTCGTAAAGTTCAGTAAAGTTCGTAAAGTTCGTAAAGTTCGTAAAGTTCAGTAAAGTTCAGTAAAGTTCAGTAAAGTTCAGTAAAGTTCAGTAAAGTTTGTAAAGTTCGTAAAGTTTATAAAGTTTGTAAAGTTCATAAAGTTCAGTAAAGTTCGTAAAGTTTATAAAGTTCGTAAAGTTCGTAAAGTTCAGTAAAGTTCAGTAAAGTTCAGTAAAGTTCAGTAAAGTTCAGTAAAGTTCAGGAAAGTTCGTAAAGTTCAGTAAAGTTCAGTAAAGTTCAGTAAAGTTCAGTAAAGTTCAGGAAAGTTCGTAAAGTTCAGTAAAGTTCGTAAAGTTCGTAAAGTTCGTAAAGTTCGTAAAGTTCATAAAGTTCAGTAAAGTTCGTAAAGTTCATAAAGTTCAGTAAAGTTCGTAAAGTTCGTAAAGTTCGTAAAGTCACTTCCTGTCTGGTTTCCGTGGTTACCTGTACGGGACCGGCTGCTCCAGGTCCTGGCCCTCCGGCTGGTCCTGGCCCTCCGGGACCCGGTACCAGAGCAGGTTCTGGGCGGAGCTGTGGTTGTAGACGTTGGGGGGGCAGGACAGCCAGCCGGCCTCGCCCTCCAGGACCAGGACCGGGACCGGGACCCGGTCCAGGACCCGGTCCCTGCTGGACCCGCCCCAGTCGTAGCAGCCGAGCTCTAGAGGGGGACAACGTTAGGAACCCGTCACCATGGAGACCAACGGGTCGTTAAGAACCCGTCACCATGGAGACGGGTCTGCAGGAGGACAACGTTAGGAACCCGTCACCATGGAGACCAACGGGTCGTTAAGAACCCGTCACCATGGAGACGGGTCTGCAGGAGGACAACGTTAAGAACCCGTCACCATGGAGACCAACGGGTCGTTAAGAACCCGTCACCATGGAGACGGGTCTGCAGGAGGACAACGTTAAGAACCCGTCACCATGGAGACCAACGGGTCGTTATGAACCCGTCACCATGGAAACCAACGGGTGGTTAAGAACCCGTCACCATGGAGACCAACGGGTCGTTAAGAACCCGTCACCATGGAGACCAACGGGTCGTTAAGAACCCGTCACCATGGAGACCAACGGGTCGTTATGAACCCGTCACCATGGAAACCAACGGGTCGTTATAAACCCGTCACCATGGAGACCAACGGGTAGTTAAGAACCCGTCACCATGGAGACGGGTCTGCAGGAGGACAACGTTAAGAACCCGTCACCATGGAGACCAACGGGTCGTTATGAACCCGTCACCATGGAAACCAACGGGTCGTTATAAACCCGTCACCATGGAGACCAACGGGTCGTTAAGAACCCGTCACCATGGAGACCAACGGGTCGTTAAGAACCCGTCACCATGGAAACCAACGGGTCGTTATAAACCCGTCACCATGGAGACCAACGGGTCGTTAAGAACCCGTCACCATGGAGACCAACGGGTCGTTATGAACCCGTCACCATGGAAACCAACGGGTGGTTAAGAACCCGTCACCATGGAGACCAACGGGTCGTTATGAACCCGTCACCATGGAGACCAACGGGTCGTTAAGAACCCGTCACCATGGAGACCAACAGGTCGTTAAGAACCCGTCACCATGGAGACCAACGGGTCGTTAAGAACCCGTCACCATGGAGACGGGTCTGCAGGAGGACAACGTTAAGAACCCGTCACCATGGAGACCAACGGGTGGTTAAGAACCCGTCACCATGGAGACCAACAGGTCGTTAAGAACCCGTCACCATGGAGACCAACAGGTCGTTAAGAACCCGTCACCATGGAGACGGGTCTGCAGGAGGACAACGTTAAGAACCCGTCACCATGGAGACCAACGGGTCGTTAAGAACCCGTCACCATGGAGACCAACGGGTGGTTAAGAACCCGTCACCATGGAGACCAAAGTTTACACCTACCTGTCGGGTCGCTGGTTTGACTGACAGCTGGCCAGGCCCCGCCCATCGCAGAGAGGAGGAAGAGGAGGGTGACGAAGGGCGTCCTGCAGGGAGACGGCAGACGTTTACCCACAATCCCTCAGGAAAGTTCGTAAATGTCGCCTTTTTTCTCAACATTTCAACTTTTTCCTCGAAGTGCATAATGAAAAAAAATCTTCCTCCTCTGAAATATTATTTTTATTTTTCTTCTGCCTGGCCCTGATTCTCTTCTGTAGATTGTAGTTGTGAACCTGAAGTGAAAAAGTGTTTCATCCTTCTTTTATAGTAAAAGTGTGTAAATATTACGGTGGAAGTTTGGGTTTCATCAAGGTAATGAAATAAATATATGAAAATAAAATATCTGCATCATCTCAAACTCAGTCTTTCATTTCTTTCTGTTGTTTTGTCTCATTGTTTCTAGACAGACAGACACAATTGAATATCTTTTAAAATTAATAATGTTCCACATTTTGAATTAAACCATATTATTTTCTTCACGGGTGATTTGGAATTTTCTGTTTCTGATATAATTAATATCATTTTGTTACTGGGTAAGAACCGTATTCATTGTGCCAAAAGGAGAAATTGTAAACCTCCTTCCTTCCGGGGTTTAGTAACGATTTTAAGATTTTTTTCACAAAAGAGTATAAAAAAAAAATGCAAGTAAAATAAGTCTAGACATTACTCGTTATTCTAATTTAATAATTCCTCTCCTTTTCTATGCTCCATTATGTCAATTTAAATGCTTCATTTATTTTGTTATTCATATTCACCTTTTAATTCTTAGAGCGCCTTGTTTTTTGTTTTTTGTCTTCCTTACAAGAATACCCATTTTTATTCTTATCTTCCTTTCTTTTCATATTACATTTAAATTGATATTTGTCCATTATCCTCTTTGAGAGTTTGTATATTTTCAATAAAGTTTTGTTTAAAAGAAAATGAGGTATTAGGTGAAATTATGGAAGTATTCACTTATATAGTTTCTGCAACACAGAACCTGAAGTGGAAAAAAAAGAAAAAGAAAAATAATATTTTAGAGGAGGCCTGCATGGCCCTAATACTTTTCTACGACGGAATATTAGGGCCAAACTAAGACAAAAATATTACGAGAATAAAGTCATAATATTACGAGAATAAAGTCGTAATATTTTGAGAATAAAGTCGTAAAATTACGAGAATAAAGTTGTAATATATTATAAATATATAAATATAACTTCACAAGATGCTCAATATTCCTCATTTTAACACAGGGAGAAGATGCTCTTCCTGTTAGAGTTCTCATAAATTACCACTTTATTTTCATAATATTACGACTTTATTCTAGTAATGTTACGACTTTATTCTCGTAATGTTACGACTTTATTCTCGTAATGTTACGACTTTATTCTAGTAATGTTACGACTTTATTCTATTACGACTTTATTCTCGTAATTTTACGACTTTATTCTCATTATATTATGACTTTATTCTCGTAATTTCCCATTTTTTTGTCTTAGTTTGGCCCTAATACTTTTCCGTATTCAAGGTAATGAAATAAATATATATATATATATATATATATATATATATAAATATATGAAAATAAAATATCTGCATCATCTCAAACTCAGAACTTTATATCTTTCTGAGCCGCGTTTATTCAGTTACCGTAAAGACTGAGAGAGAAGCGCAGGTGAAGTTCAGGAGCCGCAGGTTCAGGTTGGACCTGCAGGTAAAACACACACTCACATGCTGCAGGAGGTCCGGGGCCGCCAGGAGGTCCGGGTCCGCCAGGAGGTTCGGGTCCGCTCCAGATGTTCCGTCCGGCGGCGACCAGAACCCGGTCCGGAGCTTGGATCTGCACAGCTGTTTGGAACCGGACCGGGACCTGGAGCAGAGCTGGACCCGCAGAGAGAGATCCGGGACCAGGACCGGGACCAGGGACCAGGACTAGGTCCAGAACCAGAACCAGAACCAGATCCTGGACCAGGACCGTTTACCAGTAGGAAGCAGAAGTTTCGGTTCCGGTCCAGACTCCTCCCCAGCTGTTGCGACATCTGGCTGATTTCCGTGTTTACGACCCGGCCTGATTTATGGTTCCGCGTTAAAACGACCCGTACGCTGCGCGTCGCTGCGTAACCCTACGGCGTAGGCTCTGCGTCGGTGTGACGCGGTACCATAAATCAGCCTTTAGGCCGGGGGCGCACAAAGAGCGCAGGCGGAAAAGTTGTGGGTTTTCAAAATGTATTTTGCACTAAAAGACGAAGATTTATGTGTTATTTATGAATTGTCTCCAGATTTAGTCATTGTGAATGTTAAATATAATATTCAGATAAAGAAATATTATTTTAAATGCAAGTTCATTTTGAAACCATGCATTGTGCAAAACTTTATGAAGTTGATATTGATTTTTATTTATGATTCTTTTTTTTTTTTTTTTTTTACATTAAAAAACATATTACAAAACAAACATGTGAGGTCATGGGATGATTAGTAACTTAAGTCTACTTTAATGATATCGACCTACTTTTAATAAAACACGCCATAACGACAAAGCTCCACTTTCCACCAAGATTTCCTTATTTGAATATTATATTAAGCATTTCAGTCCATAGTAGCCAGTTTGATGTTATAAATAAGCAACCAAAATATTAACCATAAGCTCCTTTATTTATGACACATCATTATATCAGCAAAACTAAATAATCATGAAATTATATGAGGTTTAGAAATTCATCTGAAATGCAAAGTCCTCATTTAGAGATTCAAATGAAAAACATTTCAGGCCAATCCTAGAAACTAATGATGTAAACTAGTCCTCGTTACAACGGAGGTTAATAATAATGTGACGAACATTAACACTGTGCAACACTGGCAAAAATCTGAAGTAAAAAACATCTCCAGAGAAAAAAAGAGAAAAAAAGGAAAAAAAATATTTAAAAAAAAAGAAAAAAAGAGGAAAAAGGAGAAAAAAGAGGAAGAAAATGTTAAAAAAAAGAGAAAAAGAAGATGAAAAAGAGAAAAAAAAGAGGAAGAAAAGCGGAAAAAAATAGAAAAAGAGGGAAAAAAAGAGGAAAAAAGAGGAAAAAAAGAAAAAAAAGAGGAAAAAAGATGACAAAAAGAGGAAAAAAAGATGAAAAAAAAGAAAAAAATAGAAAAAAAGATGAAAAAAGAGGAATTAAAAGGGTTAGGCAGAGATGAACATGTACAAACACCGTCCAATGAATCATGAACCAACTGAAAAACTACCAAGCATCTGAAACGTATTAATTAACTAAATGTGACATGTGAGTGTATGAGTGTATATATAGTATAGTAGTATAAGTATATTCATGTATAAGTATATTATGATATGTAGTATATTTATACTACTATAAATAGAGGTATATTATAAATTATAAAGTCATTGCAAACTATTTTGCTCAAAAGTGGAACAGATCTGGTGATAGTAGTAAATATTGTTACTTAAGATGTGGATGGTTTTGGTTGGTTACTTAATCCTTTATTTTTGTTTCAATGTATTATTTCAGGAATTGTAGTGACTGTTTTTCACCCTTTTTTGAGTTGTATTATTGTATTATTAATCTTTTGTATGTCTATGTGTGTTTACCCCAGGAACATTAGTCTTCCCATGGTGAAGACTAATGGGGATCCTTTTTAAATAAACTAATAAACAAATATGTAAACCATTTTAGTTTCACTTACTGACCGGAAGTGACGTTAAATGCAACGATATATAAAACGATTTAATATATATTAAAAACAGGAATAAGTAGGGATGTCCTGATACTTTTTTGAAAGAGATTGAAAGAGATTGTTCCGCAGAATCATCTCCTTCCAGCTCTGCACTGTTAAAACCGACCACCAGGGGGCAGCAGAGACCATTACTGTCATTTACAGACGGTCCTGGTCCTGGTTCTGGTCCTGGTCCTGGTCCTGGTCCTGGTCCTGGTCCTGGTCCTGGTCCTGGTCCCGGTCCCGGTCCCGGTCCCGGTCCTGGTGCTGGTCCTGGTCCTGGTCCTGGTCCTGGTCCTGGTCCTGGTCCTGGTCCTGGTCCAGGTCCTGGTCCTGGTCCTGGTCCTGGTGCTGGTCCTGGTCCTGG